>NC_056546.1:19219905-19522775 GCF_910596095.1 Thunnus maccoyii | reverse complement strand
ACTCTTGATTGAGATACAAGACAGACAAATCAAGATGAGGCAATTAGGTGATGGAGTAGCAGAGCTGTCTTAGTTGATGGAAGAATTATATTGTACTTAAAATTGTGAATCATAGTCATGATGGTACAAATAGCTGCAGTCGAGGGCACAGGCTCTCTTTAGCTCCAATATGTTCTTGCTCTTCCTCCTACCAGATACCATAACATAATACATGGCACAAAATTAGGTGTGTGAACTGGTTTTAGAGCCATCTTGGTATTAATACTGACAACTTGTCTTAAATTAGTTGTTTCACGTGGACACCAGTGCAACAGCTGTTGCCCGGAGACAAATGTAATGAATGATGTAACTGAAACACTTCATGAATTACAACTATACTTTAAACATGATGTGGAGCAAACTATAAAATCTTTGGAACTAGTTTCACCCCGAAGTCTTTTATTACACGTTGTTTCAATTTTTCTGGGTGGGCGGGGTGGCTCAACTCTAAAATTGCACCGTTGTCCTTTTTACAATGCATAATGATGCCATTACTTTTGGCTTCAATCTGAACTTTTTCCTGGGATTGAACTCCCAGACACCAAAGGAGTTTTTACCCAAATCACTTTCATCTAACTTTATGTAAATCAGTTTTCACAGGTACACCCTTCAACACTGACAATCTACCTCTGCAACCTCAACTCTTTTTTTCTCTTTTTTGTTCAGTTAGGAGTCTTACACTTCACCAAGCTACAGAGAAGTGACAGCTCCAGACAGCTTTGTTGCTCCTTGTTACACATCAAAGAATAAGCGTGTATGTGTATGTTTCAGATGTGGAAATGTGACTACCTTTTTGAAATACTCTTCATTTAGAATTAATATACATTACATACTATAAAATAGTGTGAATGCATAACCTCACATCCATGCCTCTAAAAGCCTAATCTGCTCATACAATCTCAGATCTCAAAAAAGAACTACCCATGGAACTATTGAATATGCAGCATGTGCTATTATAAGAGACTGTGTAGAATATTTGAAAAGAACAAAAGTTACAGTACTCAGTGAGCTCTCTGAAGCCGCTATCTGAGCACTTGTATTGTTAACAATTTACATACAAAATGGCCATTGCCAAATGTGACAAAAGATCACATGTTTTAATCTTACATGCATGCAAAAGAGAAGTTGGAGTTGGGGGACATTAAAATCTTTGATGCCTTAATATTCTTGCGTCCCTCCAAGTGCAGTTGCAAACATGTTAAACAAATCAAACTCATTATTTAAGATGTCTTTTAACTTCTGGCTTCTGGCTTTTTGCAAGGAGGTGTTGGCACAGCTCAGATGATTACAGATTATCTTGATAAGGCTGCTAGATTTGTCATTTGATTGCCTGCCTAGTGTACCCTATAATTCCTGTAATCTACGGAAAAGAAAACCCTTTTATATTTAATTAGTAAAAGGACATCAGTGTCAGAATCTGGTGATCACATGTAACATTTATCATTTCTGACATGTCTTTATTACGCGTCACCGCACATGTAGCCTTGGTGTTTGCTCTCTGCAGCCCACACTCCGGCAACTCTCTCCTTGCAAAAGCTGGTCTTTGCCAGTGGCTCCATCCCTCTGTGTCACTACACTTTATTGATATAAAGGTTAGCGGTGCGCAAGTTTTCATCCAAAAAGAAAACCTCAGAGATCTACAGCTGCTCTTCCTATCTTCCTACAATTACAGCACTTACACACTTTTTCTTAGACTTCTTTGTACTAACTAGGGATGTGCAGAGAGCCCAGTATTTGTATTTGTATATTAAAGTGTTAAAGTAAGTGTTTCTGAATAAACTATCTTACAAAGGAGGTCAACCTAACATTGTGGAAAGGAGAAGGGGAACAACAGGTTATGGAGAGTCCCTTGAGAGCACTTCGCTTGTGTCAGTAGTTCTCTGGGGAACATCCCCAACTCCGGGAATGATGCCCAAATAAAAAAATGTGTGTCATGTAGCAGGTGGATGTGACTCCCCCTGTTCAGACCTGCTGATAGACATGACAGTGGAACAAAAGAGGGAGACTGAGATAGCGATGTAACTGACCTGCACACTGGTATTTAACATGTTTTTTTTTTCTTCCCGAAAACAAATAATTTTTTAAATATTTGTATGAAATAAATGTTCGTAAAAACCCTACTATTTGTGTTTTGCCGAATAACGTATTTGTATTGAGGCACACCCCTAGTTGACTTATATAAAGCTACTGTTTGCAACTTCACACATTGACGGGTGCAAACAGCAAGAGGTAATTATTGGAAGTCCTGCATATAATATTATGTCAGAAGTCATTATATATGCTGTGAAAAGCTTGCTCCTCTCCCTTTTCACTAAGCTCTGTTATCCCAACATTATAATTGTTTTGTGTGTTACGTCTTCATTATTTTTAGTCAAATGATTCAATTAATTTGTCAGTTAGGTTTTTCAGATAATTGAATACATTGGTTGATATGTGTGGCTTATCTTTGTATACAGGTTTATGATTTGTTTGAAGGGTCAGCCCACTCTGTATGTTCTATCTCACACAGGCTCCACCCTCTACTGGACTCTATGGGTAATACTATCCTCCAATCACATACACACAATCGCCCACTGAAATTTGCATGTATGTAGCCAGCCTATCAGGACACACCTACCAATTGTGTGTGTATCACACCGTATATAAAGCAGCGTCTCAATGCCACTCACTATCCTTCTTACTTCACCTAACCCGGTTAGGTTTTGCCATCAATTGGAAGAAGAGTGCCCCCCAGCCATGCCAGCAGGTGAAGTATCTGGGAGTCTTGCTTGACTCAGTCTGCAGACCAAGGAGGTTGCTTTATGCTTTTGCTCCTCTTTGTCTCATTCCCCAGTTGCTGGAGCGACTGGTCATCCTGATAGTCCCGGACCACCGTTTGGCACCATGGTACGCAGAGATGACCCGGATGTCGGTGGCCCAACCCTGATCCGTCCCCCAAGTCTGGGGAGCTCTGTCCCAGAAGGCGCACTGCCCACATTGAGCCAACCTCTCCAGGCTTGGCTCCTGAGAGGGACGGGCTGATGCAGGCCGGACTGTCTGCACAGGTGGTGCAGACCATTCAAGCGGCGAGAGCAGGATCCACCACTGCTTTCTAAAAAACTAAGTGGTTGGGATTCAAACGCTAGTGTTAGGGAAGGAGATTAGACCTCCTGACATGTGTAGTAGGAGAGGTTCTTTCCCTTCTACAATATCTGGCGGAAAAGGGGCTGTCTCATGCCACAGCTGTTTCCTCCTGTCATGAAGGCCATGGTGACAGACCTGTCTTTGTCCACCCCCTCGTGAAACATTTCTTACAGGGGGTTAGAAGACAACGGCCGGTGATGCGTGTCTCAGCCCCCCAGTAGGAACTGCCATTGGTGCTCGAGGCCTTAGTGAATGATCCCTATGAGCCTCTGGAGTGCTCCTCTCTGAAGGCGTTGTCATTCAAGACAGCTTTGCTGCTTGCTCTGACTTCAGCTAAGACAGTGAATGAATTGTGCACCCTGTCGCTTCACCCCAGCTGTTTGCTGCTTCGTGGTGACCACAGTGGTGCTACTCTCAGACCAAACCCCTCCTTTGTTCCTAAGAACATAAGGAGTTCATTCAGGTCGAGAGCTATTCAGCTAGAGGTGTTTTGTCCTCCACCCCATGGGGACGCCAGGGAGGCAAAACTGTACCTCTTGTGCCCAGTATGTGCGTTGGCATGTTATGTTGAATGCACGGCCCCCTTTCAGTGCACTGAACAGCTGATTTTTGTGTGCTATGGAGAGGGAGTGGCTGGAAGAGCCCTGTCCAAGAGTCGCCTAGCTAGTAAGGATGTGCAGAGAGCCCAGTATTTGTATTTGTATCTATATTTGTTGAGGCAGCAAAATTATTTATCTTTGTATTTGTAATCCTGTTTTAAGTGTTAAAATGAGAATGACAAAGGAGGTTCCCACAATGTGTCTCAAACTCGAGTCTCCCAGATCATAGATGACTGAACTAAAACTTAGCACATTGCAAATGCGAGTGCATCTCCCAAGCTTACAGGCAGGCAGGCATTGTTAGAATGCGGGAAGATAGGTAAACCCATACTGTAGCAAATTACATTTGTTTTAACTTGGTGTACTTATGAACTGCTTGTGTGCTTATAGTAGACTGTGATTGTCAACAGTAACAGAAAAATCCAGTGTTTATAATTGTGTGGAGTTCTGTATGATTTGTATCTGTGTAGATCACCCCCATACTTAAATGAGCAGGTGGTAGGTTCCAGTTAGATGAGGCAGAGAAGGTAAAATACCATTCCATAATTGATATCTGGAAAGAAAAGATTTGTTATTTTACCCTGATTAGTCCAGGTAGATCATGCCTTTCTTGCACAAGGCAGACCTGGTCAGGAAAGCCAGACAGCCCATCTCCTTAGAAAGTGAAAAAAAATATCTCTTTTTCATAATGCTCCACAAATTGAGATTCTAAATCATATTTTTAGTGTGGAGCATTTTCTTCTCATTTTTGACGACTGAAGCATGTTAGAAATTGCTCTCTACATTGCAAAAATTATAAAACTTTAAGATATTGGAAAACTACAATTCGTTGTGACTTTATAGATGTTTCGTGGATGTTATTTATACTGTTTGCATGGCAATTACTTTCTCATGTTATAACTCATAACAGGGCATTTATGAATAAATTATTAATTAATGTGGTCTATGACAAAATGCAATGCTGTCATCATAAAACAAAATAGCCAAAATTTAATTTTCACACTTGACAAAAGTTTCCCAATGAATATTTGGAAATGTGAGACCTATTTGTAGTCAATCATCCGACACTGTGTTCTCAGCTGGTCTGATGCAATTCACACATCAGGCTTAACAGTCAGGATTTCATGCTACCGACACTATTTAAATGTTCATTCACATTTATTGTCAGGCTGTGACAAGCAGCATACCTGCACCCTATTGGAGCCGACCCAGAGTTACAGCATAACACAGCGGCCTTAAGCAGCAAATAGAATAGCTTGTCCTGCTGTAGGCGGCAGACATCTCCAGGGGTGCAAACTCATCGAGGTGAAAAAGGTGACAAAGATGTGAACCGCTAAGGGGTTCCAGGGGCATGCCCCCCTGGGAAGAACATTTTTTAAACATCAGCTTTAAAATGTGGATTTACAGTTGATTCAGGCATGATGATATAGTAAAAAACTCACCCTAGAATGAATGTAATTTCACTGCTAGAACGGTAATGTAAAGAGGACATCAGTTCAGGACACACAGTCATGTGACTGTACAGAGAAAATAGATGTCAATGATTAATGGATCGATCGGTTAATTGCCATTAATAATTCAGTCGATTAAAAATATATTAACCGATAATACAGAAGATGAGGGACGTGTGGTGTAACTGTCAGAAAATGTTCTGTAGATTTGCTATAGTACACAGTTGCGCCACCAGGTGGAACCTCTTACCTTTAATGAGATTGAGTCACAGGTGTGCTCGGTGACCACCCGTAAGGGCCGCACAAACCATAAAACAAACGTCAAACACCTGCCGTCAGAGGAAGAAAAAAGTTGCAGTGTGCCTTAGTCTCCTCACTGTGGCAGTCCTGTTGATTAGCACTGAAACATACAGTTTTGAAAATTCCACAGAGTTGTTGTTTGACGGCAATCCGGTTTAGTTATCGGAGGCTCATGCTAACGCTAAACTACCATCTTGAACAGAAGCAGCTGCTCGGTTAATGCAGGCTGAGAGCTGAGTGTCAGACAGCAGGACTCTAATTACACATGCTTCCAACAAAATCAACACAAAAGTGATGAACTGTATAAGCGACATTCCCCTGCTTTGAGTAAATGCATTTTAACGGTGGCAGTAAATGGACTGAAGGTTGGAGCGACGGTATTGTTCGTCCCCGGGGAAATCCATCCAGCTGAGCAGCTGTTTCCAGCAGCTGGATTAACATTAGCTGCAGTGAACACACACATCACTCCATCATGTAGATCTGCAGATTACTTTATATTAAACCTGTTTAACCTTTAACCATTTAACCTGTTTTACATTTACATTGGAACACTACAATACCCACTGTACCTACAAATTATATATATTTATTTTAGTCTAAAATACAATGTGTAGTACATTTCACTCACTACTGTATATCTGAACAGGCTGTATATACTGTACATAACCACCCACAGTGGTAATGTAGGTGAATGCCTGTTCATACACCTGTAGGGTGCACGGGCTAACAGTTAGGCCTACAGTCTACGGGACACAATTAAACATCTATTTGCATGTTACATCATTTTAATAATTTACTTTTCAATTGGTAGGCTGAACTTGAACTTGCCAAGCGCAAGGCTAACGTTAACTGGCCAGCTACCACCTGTAGCAAATAACAGCAAATAACAATAACACGAATCTTATTGTTGTTATTCCATGATGTAAAATTCTGATGTTTGATCTCTCACTCGTAACTATGAGCTAAAGTTGAACGATGCTGTGTTTAGATATTCCACGCTGGTCTGTGTCATGTGCACACATACTGTAAACAATCCCATTGGCTTGTGAGTGTGACAATTTGCAAAGAACAACATTTGGTTGAAGCAGCTCTCGCTGATTTTTTTTTTTATATCTCAAAATCTCATTGGATCTACATGAATCACACAAATGACCTATTTTGGATTCAAAATGCTGAATTTCACAGAAAGGTGACAATTTTGCACCCCTGGTCTCATCAGTACGTTATTCTCTGTCATTTACTCCATCAGTGTCCAAAGCCATAACAATGTCTTTTTCTGTAGTCATAAGCATGAACATATCAAGATGTGGACTTTGCTGTATAATAACATCACCTTATTTCCTCCTTTGCTCCCATCAGAATTCCTGTAGCTGCTGGATAGCTTTGTCATTTGAACTTAATCATATGTCGTTTTGGGGCATTTGCTTAAATGTCTGATTCTGTCGTTTTTCTTCCAAGGACAGTTTTATCATGGTATAGACTCAAACAATTCCTTCTTAAAAGTATAATAAGTATAATTTATTGCTGTCTAGTTCTCAGATGGACCTTTAAGCAGCCTGTGCACCCTCCCTTCACCAAGCCCTCTCTGCCACAGTCATCTCACACGTCAGAGCTCCACTGATCTGAAGCTGTGAAAAGCAGTTATTGCTTTTTCACTGCCTCTGCCTCACTGGGGAATTTTCAAGTCTCAAATAACAAAATACAAGAACAGTCCCTTTGAGAGCCCATCAACAGTGAGCACTACAGTTATGCTAATCGCATCAATCCAAGCCTCCGTTCAAATTGAATTAATCTTGATCTGTTGTTGTTGTCTCTCAGTTGTTTACAATTGCTCTTTGCATTTGGCACCATTACGATCTGTTTCATTTGCACACACTGGGAACAAAAATGAATGTTAATGTGTGTCTGTATCTCTGTGCAACACATTTATATAAGGTTTAGATTCATGTATGTAGGATTAATATGATTAATTTGCATGTCTGCTTTGGTTTGGTTGAATATACTCTTCTTCTATAGCCAAAAATGTGAGCTTCTGACTGTACACAGCGTCTGCCTTTGTGTTTCCTGCGTCATTTTGTCAGTGGCGTATGGCTGGCTGCAGGGGACCACCACGCTGGCCCCACACAGTCATGTTAAGTGGGAGTCTGCTGCCACCAATGTCTGCTCCTGAAACCTTGATCTGAACAGATATGCCACGCTGAAGTGGTTGCCTTAGACAGACGCAGTCAGAGCCTGCGGACAGCACTTCTCTCATTCAATGTTGAAGCCCTAAAGCCCATTTGCTAAACCTGAAGACTACAACTACCAGGACTGGGCATAAGCCAAGATCTAGCTGTGACAGATATAATAGAGTTCTGACCAAAATACTGAAATGATATATTGGCATCTTGTACAAATATTGCATAGCTAATAATGTTGAAAATGAAAGATGAAGCATTTACGTCTCTTTCAAACAACAACTCTACTGAGTAAAAAATGTTCACTTTGAACATGACTGCTCATTAAGCAGTGCTGTCTTTTTTGGTATCAAGAGATTCAAGATTCAAGAGCTTTTATTGTCACATGCACAGCAACACAGCGGGTGGAAAGTTTGAAGACAGTGAAACTTGGCTTCTTTTAGCTCAAGTGCCAATTTGAGTAGGAAATATTTACAGCTCGAAGGACAGCAGCCATCCTCACCAGCATCATCTTACCTAAATATGTTATCATATGCGATCTGTAAATGCCTCGCCAACCTCTGTTCTCATTATGTAGCAAGCAATTTCTTCATATTTAGTTTGGGAATCATGAATGGAGTCTCTTTATTACTTATCTATATTTAATATCCCTTCAAAAGTTTATAACTGTAAAGCCAGTGTCTTTAAAATTGTGGATTTAATTGGATGTAAGTTTCCTTTAAAGTAACATAATCTGTCACTGAGGACTCGACTGCCCCGGAGTATGATTTGTGACATCTTTCCTGAAAAAAATAGAAAATAAAAAAAACGAAAACACTCCATGCTAGCAGTAATTGGACTTCACCCAGCCCTGCAATGATAACACAAATTTTCATTTTCATTATTTAATTTGGTATTTCATCCTACACAGTTTTTATAGAGCAGTTACATTTACCCTCTTGGGCAGTTCAGCACTAAATTAAAAACTTTTTCGTAGTTTTCAAAGGGAACTTCAACCTACATTATGTAAAATGTAAAGGATGTTTTCCTGTATCTGAGTGTGTTTGTGTATTTATTCTTCTCTTGCAACCTCTATTACAGGTAATAAACAACTTGATAAAAAGTAATCTATTGCATTTCATCTCTTCTTACAAGAAGAGGCAATTTGTATCGGTAATAGTAGCGTTTTGCTTATGAGTGTTACAAACATCACATTGAAGACCTTCATCTTACTGTAAGCCTGTAAAAACGACCCAATCCATCTGGGTGTTGCATGTTGCATAAGGTGCGTGATGCAGCATTGTTTCTCATTAGTATCCAGAGTGTTAAGATGCCAACTGACAGCAGTCCTGGGGGATAGCTTTGTGCTGCTCCCTTATTTATGTGCCCAGTGCAACTCAGGAACGTCTCATCCTACATGCTCTCCACATCCCCCATCTTTATACATTAAGCTCAACCTCAGGAGCACCTCTGGCAATGCAGAGGTTGGGTATATTTGTCTACCCACTCAGAGAGGCGACGTCGAGGTCGAGGAAGGTTTTAGACATTTCAGTTTTATGTAAATGTAATTCATGACATGCAAACACATTCATTTGAAGTTGTCTTAAAATAGCAGCAGATGCTATTTGAACAACACATAAATCTGATTACGGAGACGTGAACAAATTAAAAGTACATTAATCGGGAAGTTTTATGTTCCTGGTAAGAGATGTTCCCAAACAGATGGGTCAGTTCTGTTGCTGATTGCTGTGCCATTGGATGGTTGAATGTGAATGGTGCTGATCAGTTATGGAGGTTGGTAGGCTTCATGGAGAGGGAAACCAATAAGGTTGATTTATTCCTGATTGCATTCTGGGTTTCAGCTTCATTTCTTGCATTATACCTTTGACTGGACCAAATGAAACTATATGTTGCCAGTACAGTCATTTGGCCTTAGTAATTATAGTTCCTGTAATTCCTCTTTCAATGCAGCATTACTGACTTTTCTAAAATATTCCAGTTTTCCTTGTGGCTGTTGTACCAGCTACACAGCAAACAGGTAATTATACATGCGCCACAGCATGTCAGCCTCAGGCTGATGGTATGTTTGCGCCAGATGTCATGCATATAGTTTACTTGTTCTGCTATGCAAGCGACAGATGATGATACTAGAGATTTTAACAATATTGGAGCCAAGAACCACCTGAATCCAAGTTAATTAGAGACTGTCCTCCAGAGAAAAACAACGCTATCAGTTGTTTAACAAGTGCCTAAAAATGACATATGGTTGGGAAAAAGTTTGTTTAAAAACCTAACTGTGACCACTATTGTTTTGTAACCTTTTACAAAGTAGTAATTTTAACTTGTAGCATGATCTTTCCCTAACCAAGTTGTTTTTGTACCTAAACCTTATCAAACCTTAACCTTTTCATTTTTGCAACAGTGATTTGTAACAGTTTTGGAAGTCACTGATAATTGATGTGATCTGCTGATAGTGGGATGATGTTTTGTTTTTTTGTTGTTGTTGTTGGGGTTTTTTTTAGTTTGAGGACATGCTGATTATTATGTATAAAATTCAGCAACTATTATCTTGCTTAGATAATTATTTGCCAGGGTTACAAAGAAGTGCTGACTGATACATACAGTACATCTTTCCATTAATTATTCACTCCAGCAATTATAACTTTCTCTTGGAGTCTATTTCCAGTCCTAAACTAATAAATTGTGTTTCTATTATAATATGACCATTTCCCCAGCACAGTTTTGTTAAGTCAGGATGGCAGCACTACCAGAACAGTGAATGAGCAAATTTGACGAACTTTATGAAGTATTTTTGTCTGGGATTTCAGACAGACAGATAAATATTTTATTCCATTTCTTGATTGATCACCCTCTGTGAAAAAGGTCAGTACTCTGGTTTATTGAAGCTGCCCATTGATCATTTTGATGTGGTGTGACTGGCTGTCCAGATGCTCCATGTTGGGCCTGGGCACAGTCCATTGACACTGCTGATGCTGCAGTGAGGAGCTCTGAGGATACTGCCAGTGCTGCTTGCTGGCCCTCTAACCATAGCAGATGATTGTGCTCGCTCTGTAATTCGCTCAATTTAGCGACTGTCAGAGGGTGCTCCACTCACCATTTGCTCTTCCAGGACTTTTAGAGACCCACTGTTGCAAGAGAAATGTGACCACAAACAGTGAACTGTGGCTCATTAAAGTTTACAGAGGATCCATTTTACATTATACTGTCCATACTATTATATACTGTCCATATTATTATACTGTCCGTACTATTTTAAAGGTAAAATAATAAAAAAAAACAGCATTCTCATAAGTAAGTAGCTTTATACTAGAAGTAAATAACCATCAGTTTGAAAAAAACAATTTGTCCTCCTGATAAGATTAAGGTGAAGCATGCAAGCAAGCAAGAGAGTGTTGTGAAAGTTTTCTGAAATAGCATGTGTCCTAATTGTGACACCCACGTGATAACAAATAAGCATTTGGGATGTTGAATCTGTTCTCTGCAGACTCCTCCTGTGCGTTGCCGTAGGCCCTGTGTCTGGATCTGACAGGGAGGTCCTAAGTTTATGTGGCGTGGCACCGGGGTAGACACACACCATTACTCTGAAGCCTCAGATTCACGCATGAACATCACACACAGCCCTCATCCTGCCTCCCCCACTGATGGCCTCCTGGCTTGCCAAAGAGAGGGGCTGTCCTGCTTTCCTAGCCTCATTGATTCTGGAGGGTCTCCATCAATTAAATCTGATAGACTTTCAACTCCAGTGAACCAGCACAGCAGCTACTCTGGAAAGCAGGAGGGTCACCTGAACCTGAGAAACTAACCCACCACAGGCACCTTCACATGAATGTAGAGAGACACATCATTGGCTATAAGCACATACTAACCACAGGCGAGTGCAGGGTCTACATTTGATCTCACATAAATCACAAGCTACAATACAAAAGGTGCTATTTTCATACTTGCAAACAACTGTTATTTAGATTGCTGACAGCTATTTTTTCAAATGAACTGTTCTGCCTGGAGGCGAGACAAGTCAGTATTCAGTTCACAGATTCAACCTCATTTGAGATCAAAGGGAATGCACAGATCATGTTTGCTCCTTTTTAATACCTACTTACTGCCATGTTGTGTTTCTCAGCATGTGTGTGCTTGCAAGGATTGACTCCCAAATAAAACTGGCATGTTTGGTTTGTGTTAACTGACTGAAGAGCTGATGTTTGCCATCACCTACAGTATTTGGAAACAATTAGGGATGCAATGGAGATTTTGATACTTTGATTTAAGTAATTTAACTCTATACACATACCGGTAGCCTTATTATCACTAATGTACATGAGCAGTTCATGTACAGTGATAATTAGGTCATTATCAATGATAAAATTTCACGCTTCAGTAAGCCTCACTGTTGCACTGGATGACATGTGGCTGAAAATATTCCCCTACAAATTTACAACTTACTCCTGTTTTAGTAACTTTTGCTGAAAACCACAGTGCCCAGCTGTTTTAAGATATTACAGAGACCTTTTTAAAGGTGGCGCAATATGTTTGAGATGTATGTCTCTAATGTTTTAAGGACTGAGAGTCATAAACCAGCAGAGTCGGAAAGTATTGTGAAACAGACTAATGCATGGGATTTGTTGACAGTAAGAAAAAAAATGGAATAATGCCAGCAAGATGCATGAATGACTAATAAAGGATTTGTAGAAAAAGCAAATAAACATACAAAAGTAAGCACTGCTAGTAGGAGGATTTTAATCAATTGTAGACAAATTACCTTATGGTTTAGCTGAAGGGTAGCTTCAATTTCACACCAGTGGTATTAATAGTTCTTGAAATCTATAGAGCACTTCACTTTACTGGGAAGGAAAACATGTTGAAAGCGAAGAAACAACTAAGTCAAAGTGAGTTGAAACCAGAGACAGTTTACATATCAGTCGGTGAATGATTCATCATATCTGAAAAGATCTGAAACATACACTGAATGACAAGGAAAACAGAAAATCTCATACACTGCAATATAACAAATGTGAAAAATACAATTATTTTTACCTTTATCTTTAATTGTTGTCTTTAATTGTTGTTGACAGGGATTAGTTTAATAATTAATACACTTTATTTATGTGTTAGTAAAGCTTAAAAATCTCCTACTCAAGCCAGGCTTGAATGGATGAATTAATCCATGAATGAATAAATCAATGAATTGGAACTTATCTCTCAGACTGTATCCATGCCTTTTTCTGCATTAATTAGATTATACTACTGTATTAATAAATGGTCATTGCACTTCTGTATACAGTGTAACCTGTACATGGCTCAACAGTTGGGGTTGCCGTCACTGACGTAGTGAACAGACATGAGGAGTGATGGGTTATTCATGTGTAAACAAACAAGGCATATTTACTCAGGGGCAGTCTTTTGGAAGAAATGTCATTCTGAATTGCAGCGACTGTAGATGTCACATGCATTGCCCCTGGCAGTGGCAGACTACAGCTACATTTTGGTGCACGTAGGTTAAGAGGGATCCCTGTTGTTCTGAGCTCTATGTAGGAGAGTGTGGAAAGTGGTAATGTGGCCCAAAGCAAGTGAGGCAGGAGGTTTAACCAGCAGCTTACCAACACCTCAACAAAGCCATTTCTGAAGGTTACGATTCAGATGAAGAAGCCTGTTTCCCCCCTGGTGAGCTGAGGCGGGAGAAAAGAGAGGCAGCGCAGGCGATCAAAGAAGCATCGATCTGGTCTGCTGCTCTTAGAGCCCAGTGGAACAGAGCCCGCTTCTGCTCCAACCGCGTCAGAGCGGTTGAAGCAGCGAGGCCACAGATCTCCTGAGAACAAAAGAACCGCAGAGGTATCCAAATTTTCACATATGGATTCATAAACCTTTTCAAACTGACCGCTGCACATCATAAGAACCCCTGCACTACATTGATTAATGAATTTGAAACTGAAACAATGACAACACATGATATGTGATATGTTTATATACCTCAAGTATTTAATTGGATGATTATTATTAGGAAGTGGTTAAAACTGAGTCCAGTGCTTAACCACTGTACATCAGCGCATGCATAATGAAACACTAGATGTTTGAGCGTGTAATTGATCTTGACACTGAGATGTGTACTGAAAAAATGCAACTGCTGGACAGCTCAACAAAATCAAAACTAAATATGAACTAATAATTCCATTGGAAATGCATTTTTCTGCTATTTGGAATGTTTTTTCTGTTTTGTTTCTTTATTTGAAACTGGTAATAGTTGCTAAATGTTATTTCCTGTTTATAATTAAAGCTGTCACTTCTTTTAAAAATCAGGTTTAATCGATTTAGAGCTAACACGTAATTCATTTGAAGTAACTCAAAAACAACAGCCTAATCCTAAACAGCACTGTAGAATTAATATTCTTCTGTTCAGGCACTGTGCCTTCGTTGCCTCATTTGAGTGACAGCCTAACGTTACTCTAAGGCAGTTGCATTTTACAAAGTCAGCAAACAGTCTTACCTTCATCCAGGATTTTCCCATCAATTGTGTTGAATCTATGCATGCTTCCATACATTACTTCTCAGATGGTTTGGTTTGCTTTAGCAAAAGAAACTTTTTTTTTTTCCAACATACAAACGGTAGCTTGAATTTAATAAAATGAATCAGCCCTAGTTAATATATGCATATTACCTTTTGTGCATTAAATATTGAAAAAAGTGCCTTATCTATGATGTATACTTTAGAGAATTAATATTATATGGAATTGTGATTCACTGCTGGTGACTTCTCTTCCTGGATGTTTAATTCATGCTTGTTGGTTAGATTTTTTTTCTTAACTTTTCCCCTTTGTTTGACAAAGTTTCAGGGTTGAAGCTTCTGTACTAACATTTGTGAGTCGACCTGGTCTTGTGAAACTATCGGGCCTAGTAATGCACTTTTTACTGTATTTGTATAGGTTAAAAAGTGGGAACAGATTTTGCAGTCGAGGCTTCATGAAGATTTCATGGAAAGATGCTACTTTCTACCTCAGCAACATGGTGATGCCAGGGAGTGACAACGGCTGTCTTTGATCCTGGCAGGTTTTCAGAACAACAACAGAATGTTTTTCCAAGTAGCTGCAGCTCTGAGTCTTTCGACTTCACATTTCTGTTGAAGCAGACAGTTTTTGCTGCCACTAATGTTGTTAAGTATAAAAATTGTAACACTTCCTCCAATCTCGTTCCTCATCCTGCCCAAACAGATTGACTGATGAAGCCTGTCTTGGGAAACTCAAATTGTGACTCTATATCCTTTGCACATCGGCAGCCCTGCGGCAACAAGAAGTAAACATTTTTTTTCAGATCCACATCTTTCCTTGCTGCCTTTTACTGTACATGCATAGATATACATATTTTATCCCAGATCTTGGTTGTATAAGAGAGTGTGAATGCCATGATTTATCATTCAATTCAATGTCAAAATATTCCAAGCCGATAAATGAACCATTCTACTGTTGAATCATAAAGGATCCTTAAATAACCATGCTATAGCTTCCACCTCATAGGCAGCAGCAGTAGCTGACTGCAGTGTAATATTCAAGTAAAGACTTACATTTAAAATGTACAGAGGTTTGCAGTGCTCTTCAGCCACTGAAGTCTTTTCTTGTGCAAAACAAGTATAAAATTTAGACAGATGAAAGTCCGGTCTTGCATATTGATTTACCAGCTTGCCATATAATATCACTAGAACACTATAAATACAAGTAATACTGTAGTATTGGTCAGTTGGCTGGTGCAACACTTTGGTCCAGACTGAAATATCAACTATTTCATGGATTGGTAAAAAATTTTGTATTAACAGTCATGTTCCCAAATGAATCCTAATGACTTTGGTGATCCTCTCATTTCTCCTTTGCACTACTATGAGGTTAACATTTGTGGTTTTGAGTAAAATATCTTTCACTGATTTTTAACAAATTGCCTACATACAGTATTATCACACCATTGCCCTTTCTTACAGCTTACCTGTTTGAAACATGGTTTCAATCTCTCTCTTTTTTTCAACTGCGATAACACTAAGAGAGATCTCCCTTGCAGGATATAAACTAAAAAACAAGAAATAAATCACCTGCTGGGCCTGAGCAGAGGAATGCTTCAGATACACTGAGTTCAAAATGAAAAAGGGCATTGCCTTTATTCTTACCAGTGATGCTAATCAGCATTATTAGACCACATCATTCTTGGAGGAATGGAATATTTTATTACATACTGTACATAATGGCTATTACATACTGGCCAGTTGCAATCTAGATACAGTTTTCAATGAGGAAAGACATTTGTGTGAAATGTCTGTGGATTAATAAATCATTCAATTGGAGTTCTGTCCAGCTGATTATTTTTGGGGTTTCTGTTTTGGATTTAGTATAATCAGTGGAGGTAAGCTCATTGATTCATTGTCATATTTGGAAACTTTCAACTGAAAATCTCATTTACTTTCTTTCAGTAGAGCTTTTCTTTTGTTCTCACTCCCTAAAATAATTAGCTATAGCCTATAAAATGATTTATTTAAAATGCCACACTGCCGTTTTTTTTCTTAATAGAATAATATTCCTTTTCTATTTTGGGGGGTTTTGATATGCCCAGTCTTCTCAGACATTGTCTGTATCCTCATAAATTGGCAGCAAATAAAGTACTTCATTTTATTTTTTATCTCATACTGTATCATCATATAAATGAATATTTTCAGCTCTGAAACTTTGAGCTGAAAAGTTTTCAAAGAGGTGACCTCAAAACTCTTCTCAACCAGCAAATCATTCCATTAGAAAAGATAAATAATGGAGAAATGGGTCTTTGTAGGGATTTTTTTTTCCTGCATTCTGTCAAGCTCCCACAATCTGAATTACATCTTCCTTATTCAATATGGCATCCTAACGGCACTGAAAGTCATATCCTGTATCTAGTGATAAGACTGTTTTGTACTATACAGCCCCTTATGATGCTCCCTTGATTTTGGTCAACGATCTGCTTTTTGCATTCTTTGATAGAGATTAAATGGAAGAATGATGCAGTGTGACAGGAAAAGGCAGTCCTAGTTCACTACACACCAAATGGATAGATACGTTATCAAAGATAGAAGCAAAGTTCATGAAAAAAGGACAGATTTACATTTCCTGTCTTGGGGACAAAAGGAGTTTGTTTTTGTTCCTATAACACTGTGATGATTGTATATTCATAGTTTCTTCCTCTTGGATCCAGTCAGTCTGTTTATATTTAGGACCACATTTGATACAGATGTAGTTAACATTTACAGTATGTGTTAACATTAAACATGAATGTCAAAACTAACAAGGTTATAATACAGAAAAACAATGATGAATTATTCATAAAACTGACTAGATGTGTACATGTCCCGGAAATTATGTGTGATTAATGGAGCCAATCGCACCAGGCAGCTCCTTGGACCTTGTGGGGTTTTCATCTGCATACATTGGTTCATATTTCCCCTCTCTACTCAATTCTACTCTGTTTTTCTGAAGGCGAGTCATACCTCAGAGGATATGAAAAGTAGCTACATGTGAAAATTGCTTTTTGACAGAAGTAGAACTTTTCGAAGTGGGGTTTAGCCCTTAAATGAACTTGTTTGGAAAGTTAGTTTCATCATGTATTCTTTATGTAAAGCAGGCACACTATACAGCATCTTTAGAAATTTACTGTCCATTTTTGAAGCATCTTATTCCAGTGCCTGTAACCTTTTCTACATATATTTATGTAGACGGTAATTTACACCCAACAGATAATTTTCCTCCTGAAATAATCTTTTTTTAAAATAATATTGTCATATTTTTCATGGTGGGACAAACTGTTTCTCTATTTCATGCTTTTTATATATAATAAGCAAAAAATATACTTCAAGAAAATATCAGATTATGATGTTAAAGTTTCCTATGTTGTCTTCAAGGCTTTATAATTTATTCCAACAATACAATAGGCATTTGTACACAGCAGCACAGGTGTTACTAATAACATTAACGATGGCTTCGTTCCATTCAATTGTGCCAGACAGTGAGCCAGCATGCACAATACCAGGACCCTGAAACTGAATTCAACCATCAATAATTATATTATTTAGGATACACCTGTGCTTTTACCATAACATGTCAAAATGTCTGTGAAAAAGGTCTATAAGGCAATCAAAGGGTACTGTTACTGTATGTCAGTTCAAACACTATAAATTTACAGTATGTGATTGTTTTTTATGTTTGGTAAGAGAATAGACTGTAAAAATCCTGTAAAAAAGCTTTGAGTTTGCATTTTGAGGGTTTCTATCTTGGATATTTGGAGCTGGAAGTGGCCATATTTGGATAAAAGGGTGGAGCTGCTAGCTAGCTGCTAGCTTGGTTAGCACAGTGCATTTACAGTCTATGGTTAACTTGGATAGTGCTAATGTTAATGCAAATTTTTGCTAGCAAAAAACAGGCTTAAAACCATTAAAACAAAATGTACTTACTAAGAGAACTGAACATCTGACTCCTTAGAGGGTCTTCTAGGACAACAAACACTGAACACAACTAAATGTTACAATTCACTGTCATGAACTGGAAACACACTGAAATGTCAACAGCTACAGCTAAACCTATACTCTGTGAGTCTGGGGTTACACCATGGTTGTCATTGTGGTAGCAAGTTGCCTGTGACGGCACCCACCTGTCACTCAAAGCGGCCATATGCATAACTTTAAGCCTTAATAAAATTTAAACGGGTGAGTTATATAAAAATTCACTCATACGGTTGTCATGAAAGGAGAAATTAGCTATAGAGACCAAAACTGTTTTTTGTACCAGGGTGTAAACAAGTTTATTTCTGCTGTAAAGTTGGGCATTTTAACATGGGGGTCTATTTGGATTGACTCGCTTTTGGAGCCAGCCTCAAGTGGCCAGTCAAGGAACTGCAGTTTTTGGCACTTCTGCGTTGGCTTCATTTTTCAGCAACATCTTTGATCATACATGCTGCTAATGAAGTTAAGTTCTATCTGTCAAATTTCACTTCTGTCAGCTGTAATAGAGGTGTCATTTGACAGTCAGTTCAAATGTCAAAAGAGTTGATTTAACTCAGGATTTAGGCCTACTACTGATATTTACAAGCTTTCAGGGACATCTCAGTGAGATGCTGAATCACTACTGAGTCAGATTACCTTATCTTCATTAGAGGTTATAAAAAGAAAACATTTAACTTTAAATTAACAGATTGCCTGATATAATATGAAGGGGCACCACCCCTACAAATAATATTAAGTGAGACACATTCCTATGTCTTGCATTTTGTACGGTCTTTAACTCTGAATACTAATGGAGACATTTGTCACAATGATCATTCTGCTCCACGCTTGATGATGCGGGTGTTGACACTCTCCATAGTGCTGAGGCTGTAGAAGCAGGAAGTCAGGACAAATCTTCAATCTTGTGTTAGAAACAAACGTGCTGCAAAGCAGTCCCTCTCTGTGTAATAAACAGCATATTTTTCAGAGAGATCACTTATGGTTGTGCGAATTAACATCTTTTTCCTTCTCTGGTGTGTTCAGACTGATGCAAATTTTAGAAGCAGTGTGAATGCACATAAAATCAATGCACAGATGCAAGTAGACACAAAGACATAGCCATCATGCAAATTGAAAATGTCTCAGTTTGAGTGATGTACTCTCACCAGTGGTGGCTGGTGACTCAAAAAATTGGGGAGGACAGGAGGAAAACCAACATGGAATCTTACAACAAACTGCATCAAACTATATCATTGTCCCCCAACTGATGAAATCGGAGGGGTGAGGGGCAATTTTATATGCCAAAAAACAATTTGCTTCCAAAAAACAAAAACCCCTGAGTGGTGAAAAGGCTGCTTCTTTAAAGACATTTAGCATATACATATTTCTAAACAAAGAAGTGCTCATTTTAGCCATGGAGTGGTTCAGATGTGTCATTTTACCAATAAAGTGAAATTAAAATGTATAGTATTGTTCTATTGTGACAACAGATTCATGTTCTCATCAAAAATTGACAACATATCAAATGATTTACACGTGTTTCCTATGTATTTTCTTAGTATACAGAAATATATAAAGTACTACAAAGCTTATAATGTGATACAGGTACAGATCAGTGGTGAATACTTTAAGCTTATTACTCAATAGACGACTCAGCTTAAAAACGAACTGAAGAAATTGTCACAAGCAAGCAGCCAGACCTCCTGCAGTCACAACAACAGGTGACTGAACAACCACTCAATTAAAAACGGGATCAATTCCACATGAATGAGTGAGTCCAGACAGCTCACTGTAACTTCAACAAGCAAACAACCCACAACACATTATATGATCTCTGCTGCATTCTTGTTAAGGAGATAAAGTCACAAAACAGCCACAGAGAGACATTTAACCATCAGAGATGAAATTAGCGACCAAAGAGACAGAGAGAGAGAAGCTGTATCTGTCTCACATTATCTGTTGTCTTCTTCTTTCTATCATGGAGATGAAGTACGCTTCACAGTCCAGATAATTTCTCCCGTTAGCTTAACAACAGTCCTTAATAGTCCTTCCATGGATGTATAAAGAGTCCTTCAGGCTGCTACAACAAGCCAACTGTTGCGTTGGCTAACGCAAGGAGCTATCTATTGCTTGTTATCTACTGCTGCTACTCTGCCTTACAGTGGAGAGAGTTGAAGATGAAATCTGGAAACTATCATTGGACCAACGCGATGTCAATATCACATTCTGGTTGTTGATTGGTTAAGGAGGATGGCCTCCCTTGGAGTGTCATTTTATGTGTCTTGGCCAATCATAGATTAGCATGAAAAAAAAAGTACATTAAATCGATGTAAGAGATCTCGCTCTGCAGAGGACAGCAGGCACCCGTCCTCCACTGCCCCCCACCACCACTTCACACAGACTGCTCTTTCTCCTCCTGCCCTGCAGGTGTCGCTGTTGAAGCATTTTAACCAGAATTTCAATAGTGGAATTTTTCCAAAGAAGAGAGAAAAATATTTTATAAATGATACTGAGATTTGGTAATAGTTTATTTCAACCAAATATTCTTTTTTATATTTTGATCTCCCTCTTGCCTCTCAAAAAATAGAGGAGGAGCAACCTCCTCTGCCTCTATGGACCAGCCTCCACTGACTCTCACATATGACTCCAATTCATGAACATACAGAGACAAGAAAAAAAAGGAGAGGAGGAGCAATCTGGAGGAAAATAAAAGTAGTTCCTAGTAAGTTTTCAGATATTCAGAGTTTGAGGCTGAGCTGTCAAAGCATGCACACAGACACACTCCATATACACACAGATAGTGTCTACTGTAGTAGCTAGGAATGTGTGGAAAGTTGGGGCATCAGGTGTTTGGTGTGAATAAACACAGACTGGAATCCAGCAGTGGAGGAGAAAACTTGCTTACGATCAGTCTCAACACACCTTAAATAGAAGAGGCCACAACTGCCACAAAACCTCTTAGAGAGCAGTTCAATATAGATGCTTGAGTGCACAAACCATGTGATGACACCTACTGTTTTTTGTTCTTTTTTGAGAACGTTACATAATATATAGAGTTGTAATGAGGAAAGTGTGTGCTTACGGTATTATATTATGATATCATTAATAATAGTGTTGAAACAGACTGTATCAAGGCATAAAAGGAAAAAAAAATCCATAGATCCCCGACAAAAAGGGAGAGGGATTTTCCATTGAGGGGGAGCATTGGGGCAAACACTGCCACGCTGGTAGAATTTACACTACTGTTCAAATAAGATTTATTATTTATTCTTCCTTTAATGTCAGAACCCAATTCAATATAAAGACAGAGCGCATTTCTGACCGTTTGACTGAACTGGCATATCTTATTCATCAAAGTTCCTCTTGTTTAGCTTTGTTATTAGGTGGTTGCAGCTCCTCATTCAGAACCAACCTTTGTGTTTTTCTGGTGGGTCCGTTGGGTTTTTCTTTCATAAAGCCTTTTTGTAATGCACAGTGCTTAAGGGAATTACAGTGTTCGCTCTTTATACCGTGCACAACCCTGCCCAGTGTGTGCTCATACAGAAGGCAGTATAGAAGTGTTCACATGACAGAAAGAAGTTACACGCTGATTTTAAAAAAGTGCATGAATTATTTTCTTTTGCAATTTTTAGTTACAGCACCTGATTGCAGCGGCTCTTTATTAGAATTTTAAAAGTCCACATATGGTACTTTGCTACAGTATAGCAGTGGGTAAAAGCTTCCCTTTCTGCAATAAAATCTACATTAATGTTAACGTGCACAGAAATTACACTTAAGCAATTGTTTGTGTGTTTCTTTTGTGCTCATTTCCAAATTTTGTGTGATTGCATATCATATGTGTGTCAATTTTAAATCTATTAAAGCCAAAATTTGCTCTGGATAACCTGCAAATAACTGTGAAACTTGTGAAATAAAGACACATTTCCTACATTATTGTAGAGAATCAGTACCTGATGCGGCTCCTATACCTCGAGCATATGTGCCACATCTGACATTTATACATTCACAGGTGTTATGGATATCCTCACTTATACATGTTTATCTCCTTAGGGAAACAAATGAGCTCGCTGATAAGTTGTGCGCCGCAGCCTCCATGTGCTGGATTTTCCCGACAGTCGCTTTCATGTTGCTGACACTTGCTTAGGCTCTGTACAGCTGTGATCAAATTAGCACATCAGAAACTTTCCTTAGGGTCTCGGAAAGCTCAATAAACTGTTCCTGGGTGTATTCAACAATTCTGTTATTGATTCTAGGCTTCAATTTGTTTTCAAGGCAACCATTTTAACATGCAGATGTGTCTAACAAGATAACTACTAAATCAAAGTGCCAATATCTTATAAAAGATAAAAGCAGGATATAAACTAAATAAATGTAGTGTGGCCTAACTGTGGCACAGCTGTTTTATAATTTACTGTAACCCATGTCTCCCTGAATGCTATGTGAATGCTTTAATAAAAGAATACAAGACCTGTCTGTATATCATCTTTTGTATAGTACAGTGATCTCGGAAGCTAAATCAGCTCTTGTAGGTCTTCGTCTGGCATAGGCAGGCTTTATGTATACTGTCAGTAGCTTACCATTAAGTTCACTTTACAAAAAAAATCTCTACTTTAGCATAAGCAGCTGGCACTCATGCACTGTGTCTTAGTTTAAAACTATTATTATGACATAAAGTGAGTATTTCTGACCTGACTTATGACAAAAACATAAAGATACTTGACAGGAAATAGATATGTTTGGAGTTTTTGTCTTTGACACAACTGTTAAAAGCATCTTTATCTGTAACATCTGCTCAAAGCTGTAAATATATATATGTTAGGAGAACTAAATGTGTAGTGATTCATCTCTGACAACTTGCATTCGTCCCAAGGTCACCTCTGTTAGTCTCTAATAGATTGCCTTGTCCTGATCTGTCGCTGGTTGTTACATTTACACGGTTGCATTTGTATTTTCTGTTTTCTGTTAACTTCTCAGTTAAGTTAAGGGTCGAGGCACAAATTCTAAAGGAGACCTAAAGTGGATGTTATTGTCTTGCATTATGTCCCCTTTTTGCCAAGTGTTGACTTTACTTTGCATCCCTCTGGTACCAGCAGACTATTAAAAAGAGATTAAATTCCTGGGTCGCTGCAGCCAGTCTGTGAACTGAGCAGATCTCTTCATGACCTTTTTTGGCTTCATTTTGATGGCAGCCATTAGAGTGGACTTGAAGGCAGCCGCTTCTTTCAAGGCTGCCAGCAGTGAGCTAACTCTGCTTTGCCAACTTCATGCCATGTGGCATTGTGCCTCCGTCATCTTCTCAGACAATGATTGTCCTATTCTTTAAACATGCTGTAAGGGGTACCACTAGTGGGTCCTGGACGATGCAATAATATGCAGAAGGATCTGAAATTGTCAGAGCTGATTACTGCAGGGGAATTTAAGTCAATTTTAAAGGATTGAGAAAATAGTACTCTTGGTAATTGTGATTGCTCCTTAATTGTCACTGATATCGTTTTAGAAAATTATACCTGTTTATGCATCATAACTGGATTTTTGTCCTTGACCTTGTATTGCATATTAACTGGATAATTTGTTTACTCATTTGTAGTGTGTGATAGTTGTATTGTATTTGTCTGTTTGTATTGTTTGTGTTCATTGTTGTAACAATGTTTATACTGCTCTCTTGGCCAGGTCACATTTGGAAAAGAGATTTTAATCTTAATGAGACTTTTACCTGGTTAAATAAAAAATGTATACTTGTGATGTTTGTCGTATTTTCCCAGCATATGATTTCACATGATTGTACTTGTATAACTGGAGTGAAAATAAACATCTTGAATCTTGAATAATGTTTGTTGACACTGACTGTGTCATTGAACACAACTCTATAGCACTATTGAGGCTATAATTTGTGGCGTTCTTGTATTTGCTTGTGTTGTGTTGGTGTATTGTACTGTACAAAAAATGTCTGAAACTGACAAAAAACTGTGCACCTGCACATATAGGATTAAATTTGTGTCACAACAATTGAACAAAATCTCCCTTTAATGTAGAAATTACAAAAATTACGTTGAAGGTGAATAAAAATGAGTTGAAACTAAAAGAAATTACCTCAAAAGCAAAACAGTACAAGAGTGAAACATTTGATAACAGTATTCTCACTTTTCTGAAAAATTCAGCAGTGAAATTGGAAAAAGTGACCAGAAACAAGAAATCCTGATCAGTGAAAGAAAAGTGTTCAAATGTTTCACTCTTGTATAATTTTATTGTAAGTTTTGCCTTTAAGGTCATTTTTTGGTTTCAATTTATTTTGTTCAATTTTGGGAGATTTTGTTAAATTATTATGACACAAATTTAATCCCATACAAGCAGGCATTACACTGTTTTATCTGCACAGTAACAAACCTATCTGAGAGCTCCGTTCACCACGGTATTAGCAGCTATAAGATGCAATTTGCATCCCTTTCACTGAGTGTAAAGAAGACTTGTTCACTGGCTGAGGAGACGAGAAAGGCACAGTGCCACATGGCTCGCAGTTGGCTACGTGAAGAGTGTCAGACCACTGTTGGCAGCCTTGGAGGAGGCAGCTGTCTTCCAGTCACTTAGGGAACAAAAGTTCCGTCCAGATGTTCGGCGCTTATAGCTCGGTCTGAATTAAAGAAATTTGAATATGAATTGAGTAAGCTGCTATAATTGTTTGTAAGTTGGTTCATTTCAATAATTGTTACATTCAAATCCAAGTGTTTGCTTTCAGTTTGAAATTGCTACATTCAAGAAATTTAAATTCAGCTGCTGAGTGTAAGCCTGAGAAATTCATATCTATGCAGTTCAAATTCAATCTGTGCTCACACTGATCTCTGTTCAAATTGAATGTGTCATAGCACATCAGATCATATAAACAGACAGAATATAATTCAAACAGACAGCAGTTTAATACTGAATTTTATGGCTACTGTGCACAGAAGCGATTCATCTATATACAGAGCACCAGGATATAATACACTTGAGAATTTTAATTAGTGGAGTCTTAATAGGCTTGAATCCTACAAAAAAATTAATAAAATTCAATTATTGTATTTCACTATATTTTCACACTAGATTTGTTCATATGGATCAAATGCTTAATAAATCAATCCAACTTTCATCTTGTGCGTACATTTTTTTTTTATCAACAAAGCATTTTCTATTTTTGATGTGGTTTCTACAGAAAGAATAATCAGTCATTGTTGAAGATTAATTACAATTTCATTCAATATTGAAGGAAAATATTGATAAGATCAAAGAATGTGAGAGAAATTAATAGAAATTAAAGCCTATCTAGAACATTTATGGTTCATAGCAAATAATAATGAACAAATTACAAAGCAAATGAGAAAAGATCTTCTCACTCTCAAAAATGTATGATTTATCTTAAAGGAAAGGTTTTGCCTTTGAGAACAGGAGGATCATGAAACTATTAACATTTAATTTACATTACATTTAAAAACCCACACTGTTGCAATATGTAATCAGTTTGTCATGTGCATGGTAGGTTTTGTATCTAAATGCCCCCTTTACTTAATTTAGTTACTTACTACTTTTCCCAGGATGCTTTGAAACAGCCCCCAGAACACACATGAACTACAGTATATGGCATCATGCCCTAGGTTATCTGTGTGGGTGGTGATTGTAACAGAGATAGCGAAAACATACTGTAAAAGAGCAAGTAAAGGAAGCAAGACTGTGCCCTGAGATTAAACACATCATAACCTGTGGCACTACAGTTTAATGTTTGTGGTTACTGTTTTAATTTAGTGTCTCTTCCTCTTCAACAAAAGATTTCTTCCTGCATGATTACTGGCACAAATTGGTCATGCTGGTCGAAAATAGGTTTTTCTTCTGAAACCTGGCATTTGCCAATCACAGTCGAAAACATTTTTTTTCCAGATTAAACTCCATTGTTTATGGACAGTATCCTTGCGTGAGATACCATCTATGTTTGGCTACTTATGTTCGCGGATAAGAAAACAACAAAGCAGACCAGAAGATAACAGGAAATCATTTTAAGACAAACAGGAAAACAAATGTGTAGACTTTATTTTTTCTTAATCTTTTAAGGAGGCAAGTACACAACATATCTAAATCTGTGTTTTTGTTAGAGCCAGAATTATATTTAACATAATATAGGATGCTAGGGTAACGAGAGAAGGCTTGGTTTATATGGTATGTTTGTATAATGATGGGTGAATCATGAGCTAAAAGTATCCACTCAGCAGGTCATCTGTCAGGGTTGCTGATTGTACCAGCTGGCCCGTTCTGGCTGCCAGGGGTACAGGCAGGTTAGAGGGTGGGCCTCCCACAATCATGGTTCTCCTTTCTATATCAGGGACTGGAAACACAGCCAAGCCTCAAGTTGTGGTGTGCCGTCCTCCAGAACAACAGCATAACTGATCCAAAAAACAACAGAAGGAAAGGAGGAGCAGATTGCCCACGCAGCCATTCATGTCCAGCACATTACTGCAGGTCCCGAGTTCAAACTGGGTCAAGGATGAAATATCAGAATTACCGAGGCTATAAGATCAAAGGTGTGCAAGCGTGTGTTTGTGTGTTTGTGTGTGTATATTAGCCAGTAATGGTATTTTTTGGTCAGTAAAAATGAAAGTTGAGATTCTAAAAAAAATTGAAAGCCTCCTGGACCTTACTGGCAGGAAGAAGATGAGTGTGTTTATAGGTTTCACCTGAATGGTTATCTGTGAATTTGTCCCGAAACAATCCCTGTTATCAGCATGTGTGACACAGCAGGACTAAAGAAAAGAGTGCATGACTTTCTGTTGTCCTAAACAAAGTTTGCTGTTAAAGAGAAAAATAGGTCAAAGAGAGAAACAACTTTTTTACAATGAAATGTTCACTTTTCCTGTCATTTTTATTGTAATATCAACCTAACGCTGCATGGTGTGTACTATTGTAGCCTGTGATATTAGCTGAGATTTAACAGTGGACAAAGCATCTGTCCTTCCTAATGAGAAAATACTAAAAGCTACTCCACAAGATATTTAATTTAAAATAGACCCTTCTGTCAGTAGAAAAGAGTGCTCCATTCCCCTCTAAGTGAGACCATCTCACCTAATGAAAGTCTGGTTTCAAGTACAATTATTCATTCACTGGCAGGGGTGAATCAAAACATAAAAAAAATATTTCATCAAATACACTCTAAAATAGTGGTTAATGAGCAGTGTGTCAAGAGAAAGCTGGACTCAAGAAATCTGAGAATCTTTGTGTCTCTTTGATTTTTATTGAGTGTTGAAATGGAAACTTATAATCTTATGTTATTGTCTTGAGATTATGTTATACTGCCTTTATAGCCAAAAGCACATTGTAAGACTTTGTGCTTTCTGCTTCCCGTGTGAAAATGTTCCCAACAGGTACCATCAAAGGTGAGCTGTGAGACTTGGTCACCGTAACTTTTGCTTCTCATTAGACAGAAGGCAGAGAGGGAAAGTTCTCAGGGAGGAAAGGCAGATAAGGATTCAGCTTTCAACTCTTAATTCTCAGAAGACGAAAAGAAATGCCCTAGAGAGATGGTGAATTAATTAAAAGAAACCTATTAGGGTGACTAATATGGGATGATTGTGACGCACGCGGCACGACACTGAACTTTTACAGTCTCTCTTTCAGTCTAACAAACTTGGAGATCTGCATTTGCAAATGTGAACTTTGTTTATTGCAATAAAACTGTAAAAGACAACTTGTTCTCTGTGAATTCATCTTTCAATTTCTGCCACAGTGTGCTATGTGCAGTTTAATAATAAACTGGGTGCTGAAGTTGAGGTTTTACTATGTAGCCTTTGTGTTTTGTTATTTTCTCAGTTTGTCCTGTTTTAAAGAGCATGTCTCTTTCACCTTAGGATACCTTTTTGTGTAGTGTCATGGGCTTAAAACCAAAAAACTGTTTTTTTTTTTACATTTCTGTTTGTGTACAGATTTAACAAACAGGATACATTGTGTTAACTTAACTTTAGAGGTGCTGTTTTTTTTTAACTTTGGAGAGATTCATGCTACTTGTTTCCCTTGCTTCCAGTCTTTATGCTAAGCTAGGCTTATAGTCACCCAGCTCGTTTCACACTTACCAGACAGACAAAAGACTTATATTGATCTTCTCATCTAAATTGGAAAGAAAGCAAACAAATGTTGTCCCAAAATGTTGATATCTTTGAACCTGCATCAATTGATATTTTGGCCACTTGGGGACAGCAGCGAGCTATAAATACAACTTTGCCATATTATCATCTTATGATGTTGATATGGCAAACATGTTAGCTAGAGTCACCTATTTACACATTCAGCAGACATGCAGAAACAGTATTTGGCATCCGAACGAATTTCAAGAGCAATATTCACTCTTCTTTTAGCCTTGTGTTGGTCCTCACAACTCCTGAGAGAAATATCAGGCTCTTCAGCTGCTTCACTTTGTTCACCAGTTAGTCACTAACTTTGTCTGTGTGCCATTTGCTCCACTGTTAAAATAAAAATATGATCAATAAAGCTTTAAGTCAAAATCATCATCATGCACTCTTATTAGTGCAACTAGGCCTATGTCTACTCACGATGAAGGGCAAGAAATGGAAAATAGTGAATGTACAACATGTAAGTGAATGTACTTCATTTCTCAGTGATATTCAAAAAGATTCAGAAATTAATTCTCATTGTAACGAGGTTAACCTAAAACACTATCAAGTCAAAATTACATCTTGAAAGCAGAAGTCACAGCCAAATCCAACACTTTGAAGGAGGGCATGATTGTGTCCAAAAGTAAGGCTCTAATTTTCCAAGATAATTACCCGCCCTGAGACATTTTCTGGAAGATTTAAGGGCTGACAATTAACTTTGTGATGTAACCTCTCCCTTCATTAGCTTTAGTATCTAAGGATTTTCTCAACAGATAATTTAAAGAAATAGAATATTCATGTCGAGCACTTTCTAGGTAAAATCAGTGAAATCAGTGTGACGATTGGGGAGGCTGGAGTTTATTTTGGCAGCGTACCTCTGCATCCCAGCAGTGCCCGGGGTGAGAAGCCAAGCAGTCAGCTGTGAGGGGAGCCCAGGTAAAAACTGCAGATGCATCATTAATTTATCCCAGTTTAGGTTGTGGCAGAGAGTTCAAAGCTTGCGTTTTTGTATCTCTGTGTGTGTCCCCTGTCTTCCCTCTGGTCCTGACCAGCCCGGCCTTTTGGACACGTGGAGGCAGGTGGAGTAGCAGGTCAGAATAGAAGAGAAAGCAGCATGGATGCTGCCAGTCACACAGGGCCCAGAAGACTGAGAGCCAGGCCCTGCAGGACCAGCTGGCAGATGGCTGCCTCAAGATAATGACCAGGTGACATCTGCAGAGTGAACAACCCATCAGGCTAACAGACTCACCTTTACCCACCAGGGAAGCTGCCCATTCTCAACCTCCCCTTCCTTTTTCTACAATTCCCTCAGGTTACACCCACAAACCAAGAACTATAACAGTTTATTGATTTACCAAGTTTCTCAACTCCCCGAAAAAGAGGTGTGAGAATGTCTTGAAAAAAAACATAAACAGATTTTATGTGGGTGTTTGAATTTATTTATTTTTTATTCACTAGAGATTCAGTTACTGCCTTCATCAATGCCAAAGAACTGGGAGTAAATTTGTCTCTGAACATTTTTTTCCTGTGATTCTAACCAAAAAAACCTTAAGACACCAAATCATTGTCAGAAAAACCATATGGCTAAGTCATAACGTCATGCACAATCACACATTTTTTATTTGGCCCACCATGTTGCTATTGACAAGTAATTTTGAAAAGGCAAGGCTTGCACCTTGTCTAAAGGATCTAATTCACACACAATGACTACGTGATGCTGTGCACAAAGGTCATCTTTTGACAGTGCTGAGATCATGAAAAGGTCAGATTCCTTGTGCCATTTGGAAAAGAGGCAGTGTGATATCAACCTGCCAATATACTTTAAGCATGTCTTTTTCATCTGAGTGTTAACACCATACATTGTTTACTAAATAGTTTGCTGTGGCTTTATGACTGCTGGCAAACTGATGTCAGGGGTGAAGTTAAGAAAAAACTTTGGAGTCTGAAAGAAAGAAGTAGCAGCAGTGTTGAAGGAAAATGATTTGGAAAATAGCAGCTGCAACAGCTGTGCACGCGAAGTGAAAATGAAACATGTAGTTTCTGTGTTTCGTATTCTAGTGTTGAACAAACAGGATAGTAAGTAAACATTGCGTGTGGTGAGCCAGAAAGACGAGTTCTGAGGAGTTTTGGGCCCTTGGGGAGACACCTTCAGTAACCTGCGTACAACATGGGTTCAGTGCAAGACTGTGGAATATTGGCCATTTATGAAGCCAAATATACCTGAATAAATGGGATAAAATAATAATGTGCATAATGGAAATGTGCCTCTTTTGATTTGGCAGAATATGAACCTCAATTTAAAATCAATTAGAGTCACTCTCTTAACTTGCAGAGGCAGTACATACAGTATAACGAACATTAGAACAAAGTGTAATAGAGGAAAATGGTCTGCATACTAAACACAGTGATCACTTATTGCTATATATTATTTTGTCACATGCATACAAATACATGTGGTTTGTTAAATATGAGACTATTGCATAGAGCAAACAGAAAATAGTGAATAATATCTACAACAAGTACTTAGGGTTTAATTAAGTTAACTTTGACTTAGCATCATTGGACTGTCTGCCATGATGCACACATTTTATAGTTGTACAGTTTCACATATGTGCTGGTTTTCATTGAAACAATGAGGCTTTGTCTTTCTGGATGTTTTTTTTATATTTTAGAGATTAGGTTAGGTTGTCTACTTAGTATGAATATTTATTTTTATAGCTTTTTTAATCCTTAAACGCCTCGCTATTTTGAAGTATCAAAATGCTAAAGGATAAATCATATAGGCCTGCATTAAACTATTGCCTTGTTTTTCTTTAACTGTCAGCCATCAGTCTGATGTAGTGAATGCTTTACATATCAGCTAAATGGTAGACAGTGAACTCATACATAAAATGGAAGAAGCCATCATCCCTCACATATCTCAGCCAATTAAACCCATCTGCAGGCCAAATTGGTGACAATGAGATCTTGCGACTGCATTCAAATGATGATGGATTATGTAGGGTTTCTTTGCATCAATAACGCCAGAGCAGCCAGTTGAATATAAATGACTCAGTGAATACAACGCATACTGTACTGCTCATCAGCAAGATAAAGACGTATGTTGAAAGAGCAATGTATTTATTTGCTTTGAAAATAGTTTTGTAGAGGATAGTAAAAGAGCGCTTTCTTACATATGTTCATTTGGAGGAATGTGTGCTGTTTTTCAGCAAAGGAAACAGTAGAAGATACAATGTCTTATATGCAAAATGTCATAGGTGTTATTTGTTTGGAGCCAATTATGGGTAAGGAAATATCTCTTGAAATAGTTCCTTCCAAATACTAACATGCATTACTGAGTAGTAGTTGAGCCTAATAAACGTGTTGTTTTTTTTTAAAGATTCTAATCAATATCAGTAGGATATAGCTTAATTGTTTTCAGAGTTATCTGGCTTACTCCCTAATCCTGCTTTTTCTTTTCCTGCATTTATAGCTGCTGAGTGTTATTATTGATCAAAATATCCATAGAATCTCAGTGTCCATTTTCTGTCCAGTCGGTCAAGAGCTCTGTTCATCACCTTGCAGTGTTTTTGTGCCAATAACTTTCAAACTGTGAAGAAACACTAAATGATTTTCTCTCTCAAAGTCTCCACAAGCTTCCCTAAGCTCCTCTAGCTTATGCACACTGCTTAGGATGCATTCTCAAGTAGTTAACCCACTTTCTGAAGTTCCTTCTAGACAAAACGCACTTCTGGGGTTTCACTGACTTTTGTGTTCCAGCGTAGCTTCTCGAGACTGGCGGATAACAGCTTAAAGTCACAGACAATGCACACAATATTTACATAAACATCTGTGGTCACCTCAGAGAATGGTCATGGTTGGATGGGCTGCTTTAGTTGTGATGAAGCTGTAATTAGAGGTTTTCCCAAGCAGGGAGCTTTATGGAAGAAACAGGGCTGTATATAAAAAAAATATCACATTCGAATAACTCAGACAAAGTTTGTATTCATGTAAGAATAGCGTCAACCCATGAATACCCAAACATTTATCCTATAAGAACTGTAACCTCAGTTTTTGATTGATATAAAACATGGCTGTTATGAATTTAATTATGGGCTAAGTGCCATTTTGATGCATTCAGGGTCTCAGACATGCTCCTCCAATGACCCTTCTTTGATAATCTCATAGAAGAGCTAAACCTTGGTCACAGGCAAATACAGTGAGGACTAGCTCTGTGAATATCTGGAGCCTATCCAGATCCATCCAAACAAAAATACTCTCTCATTACCTTCTCTGCGGGGGTGTGAAGAGCTGCACTCTGATCCACTGGCATGGTTAAATCCATTTCTCTCATGTTTCGGCGACTTGTTTTGCTTCTTCACAGCATTTATTCAAGCAGTAGCCCTTTACAAGATTCGAGATTTAGCCTGTAACACAGAGATTTAGTTTGTCTAAAACACAACAGGTGCTTGAGTGACAGCTGTGTACATGCAGAGCAGACAGAATTAGGGGAGTTTGCTCAAGCAAGCTTTAAAATGCATATCAGGATGCGTACCACATGTTCTGACACTTCACTCCTGATGCTGGTAAACATACCTACCAGTTTGCTGAGGATTATTCAAAATTGTAAAATCTGTTTGGTGTTTTCAAACTCAGTACACAAATGGAGATTAAGTAATTAACACAAAAAAGCATTATGTGATGTTAATAAGTTTTACAGGCTTCACACACATACCCTCACTACATTATTTTATTTATTTTATGTCTTTGCTTGATTTATGCTGCCAATTTTATGTTTGATTGTTGATCCTATGGTTGCTGTGGATTACATGACTTTTGTATTTGCTTATAAAGCGTATTGAGGTGAGATTCCTTCTATAAGCCTCTAGGGGTTTTCTAAATCTCACCTACACAATTTGCTTCTTCTCTTTTGTTGTTGTGTTTCTGCTGCTTTGTTTAACTGTGCAAATAAAGAAATAAACAAGCTGGCATCAGTAATGTGAGCACTACAATAAATCATAACTGATTGATAAGACATATTGTATGGACTCCAAGTGAAGGACAAACAGTTTTAACAAGGGAGACTTAAAATGACAAAAGAAATACAACATGTAGAATTGCTCCACCCAAATCAATATTGAATGTCATTAAGACAATCTACCCAAAGTGACAATATTGATCTGACGTCTGACATATTCTATGTGTATTTTTGGGTGACAGCTCAGGAGACATCTTAATCTCGCTTGAGACCTTCAAATGCCAAGATTCATTTCTCCCTGCTTCCTTTGGAATGATGTTATTATGGTTGGGGAAATGACAGTTGTATCAATTATGCATAAGGTGAGGGTGTGTGAAAGGCATCTATGCAAATCAAGTTCACCCCACGGGTGGCAGTGAAATAAATGAAAATGCTTATTTCAAAGTGGTGAATTCAGGTAAGTTTCCGCCAGTCAGGCTTCTGAAAAAGTCTGTGCGCAACCACAGAGGAAGAGACACGGAAAAAACTTTTGACTCACTTGAGCTGATTGTGTCTCAATTACCAATTCTTTTTAGATTTTAGGTTCTTTTTAGGACACATAAATGCACTAAATGCACAGACAAAAAAGTTTTGGAAAATATTCAACTGTGAGTATGATTCTGCTTCCATTCATTTATAGCCAGTTAGCTTAGCTTAGCTTAAAAAGGGGGAAACAGCTACATTGGCTCTGTCCAAAGGTAACAAAATACACCTACCAGCACATCTAAAGTTCACAAATGAACAATTTTTTATCTCATTTGTTTAATCTGTACAAAACTTGAAGTGTAAAAACAACAACAACACCATTTTACGGAGCCAGGGTGTTTCAAGTCTTTATGCTAAGCTAAGCTAATCGGCTGCTGGCTCAAGCTACATATTTACCGTACAGACATGAGAGTTGTATTGATCTTCTCACCTAACTCAGCAAGAAGGCAAATTATTAAGCGTGTGGAGCTATAGCTTTAATAAGAAAATCTCAACTAAAGGTCCACTTACTAGCTTTTTCAAGAGCTTTCAACCACATCTTACGGTCTTCCACAAATGATGGAGTGGAGTTCACGGTAACTGACGCCTGCGAGAATGGACAGCTGAGCAAATTCCATCACAGCTTAGAAAAACTCCATCTGCTGAGGAAGACTATGAAATGCGGTTGCAAAATCCAGTGAGTGGACCTTGAGTTAAGAAATGTTTTTCTCAAACTCCTGTTTGCAAAGTCGAGAATGAACTGTCATGATGACATGAAAATTAGCCATTTTTAAACAATCTGTCCGAGAGAAATATGATCACTCCGAAGTATGTTGTTTATCAAATAAACAGACGAGAAAAATCGTTTTAAAAAAGCACCCTGTTAGAATACATAATAATTCAGTTGCAAAATAACAGTTACCATGGAAACAAAATGTATTATACTCTATCTATCTATCTGTATGTATGTGCCGTATGCATGTATGTATGTCTGTATGAAACTTACATACAGACATACATGTCTGCATACATATTTACACCTATATGTATTATATACATGGAAGACAGATGTGAGTAGAAGCTGTATGTATGTAAGCAGAGGGGAGTGGTTGTAGTTGGTGAATGTTCTAATGGGATGTTCTCTTGCTTGTATCCTTCCCTGTTCCTCCATATCCCTTTTCTGCTCCTAATCCTCTCACTCTTTGTCTCAAAATCTCTGTTATAATCTCTCTCCTTTCTCCTGGCTGTGTGTGCTGCCCATTCTCATATCAACAGCTCCACCAACAGGTGGAAAAAATGCCCTTCTCAGGTTGAGACTCCCTATGTTTCCATCAGTCCAAGGCGCTCTCTACATTTCCCCCTGACAGTGAAATGCAATGCCACATATTTTCAAGGTCTATGTCTTAAATTTCCTGCTAACTGAGAACTGTTTCTGTGTGAACCGTTCAGGTCGGGTGGGGGGATTATTTATCGTCATTCAACGCACACGACAATGCTGAATCAACAGAGTCACAGGACAAAAGAGTAAGGACACATCATGTTGGCATCAAACTGCTCTCACCATTGCTTGCACATAAGTCAGCCGACATAATATCCTGGAGATGCTGAGTAAATCTCCTCAGCAGGATCTATTATCTTCATACTGTCTTTAATCTTGTGACCAGCATAGAGTCCTTATAATACTAGTAATAATAATAATAATAATTGTGAGACATCCTTAAACATCTGCTCACACTGACACAATTAATACTTCTAAAACCATCCACTGGGGGACAGAGATGAGGCAATCTGCCTTTATTTTGTTTCTACATGATCTGGAAACCACTCAAGCATTTAAACTCAAAAGGAGCCTAATGCTTCGGGCCAGCTGTGGTCTGCATTTAGTAACAGCTTTATGGGTACTGTTCTCAGCATATGAGGATGTGGTTAGTTTTCACAAGACCTAGGGGGAATGGTGTTTGATCCATGAAAACACCATTCAACAGAAGTTTCTTCTCAAAAGATCTTAGATATGATAACATAATTGGCTTTTTTTGGGGCAGATGGAGAAGTCTGTGATGCTCTATTCATAGCCTTTTTGCACAATAGTCAGATACAATAAACTGCTGTTTTCATTTCTGATGTCTACATGTGTGCATGGATTATTATGTATTTCTAAGACAAAAAAGGTCTGTTTACTTGTGCCAGCGTCATTACAGATTATAACACCTTGATATTAAAGAGATAAATAAAGGTTGATCTCTTTAATTTGGATCATAAAATGTGGCGTGACTGGCAACTTCACACAGCAATTTCAGTATCCTCTTGTAAAAAACATATTTAAACTGACTTTTAAATTCGGTTTTTATATTGTACTATCTATGTATGCCTTAACATCGAGTTTTCCTACTTTAACTCCCCTTAGCTTTATGGTTGAAAAATCATCTTATTCAACAGACTTGAGACCATTCCCCCAACATTCAGCCTGACATATTTTCTATTTTTGGACATTTTGGGATCCCTACAAGAATTTAAAATGACGTTCTATGGGTTTATAAATGTTTGGCTGCACAAAAGGATCTTGCAATAGGGGATTTAAGAGGTTAAAAGTTGTATCACTATGCGTCTTGTGGTCAGTGTGAAAACCCTGCTATGCAATAATCAACTATTGTATCAGACAAATGTAAATGTCAGTGATATAAATATTTTAGATAATGTAATTATTATATTCTGCATAATTACATGTAAATTTTGGCATTTGATAGTCAAGCTGAACTTTTAGCTGAACAAGCTGAAATTATAATTCACATAATAAATACAGAGTGAGAGTGAATCGCCATATATGATGCCACAGGGGAAATTCCTACTGATGGATATGCAGTTTTGGACTAGAAGTCATGTTTCCTATCGGACTGTTGAGAAACAAGATAGGCTAAAACACAAAACTATAATATACTAAAACCTCTGTTTAATTAAAAAGAGAGTATTATTTCTGCTACTTTCAAAAATCCAAGAATTATTTAGCTTTTTGTTTTATAAATGTGCACAACTGTCAATATCTCATCCTGCCACTAGGGGACGCTGCTGTTATTTCATCCCAACAAAAAGGCGGAACACGACGTGGCAAGTAAACAGCTCACTTCCTGTATATTTGTAGTGTATTGACATCTTAACATCCGCTTCACTCAGTCATATCCTTACGTCTGTCTAAACCCGACTCTTGTCAGACTTTGTAGTAGCTTTGAGTTACTCACACAGGCAGGTGTTAGTGTGAAGTGAGTCCGGTGTCTTACATGAGGAGCGGGCTGTAGGAGCTCAGCAGCCGGGACAGGAGATGATGGCCGGGCTGCTGCTGGTGCTCCTCAGTGGGTTGCTGGAGGTCTGCAGCGGCGTCTCTGCGAACAGAGGGGGTTATCCGTCCTTTACGGACGAAATCCCTTTTAAAATCACCTGGCCGGGCGCTGAATTCTCGCTGGTATGAAAGTATGAAGAACACATTGTTATCAGCTGGAAGAAGTGTTAACTGTGACCAACGTAGCTGTGGAGTGCTATCTTCACAATCAGGTTCCTCTTTCTTTTATACCTGACGTTATGCCTTCAGCTAACTAGCGTGTGTTTATTAAATTGCAGCCAACATCAGGTGCACTTTACCGCGAAGATGACTTCGTCATTATGACAACAACAGAGAAGGAGAAGTACAAATGCCTCCTGCCCTCCCTGACAGCTGGAGACGAGGTAAGAGGCTGAGAGCCCCGTCAGGCTTTGTCTGTTTACATTTAATGCAGGATTAAAATGTTCTCACTAGTTTAAACAGGTATAGGATTGTCCCTTTCTTAATCAGCTCATACATATATATAAACTGCTTCATAAGAAATTAGGTGTAGGGATTTTATTGCCCCCATAATAATGATAAATTGCAGACATAATGACACAGGTTATTCACATATAAGGCAGAGCAGCTCGATAGTGGTCTAGACAGCTGACAATGAAGTCATTTTAGACAGCTCGACTTTATCTCATAAGGTAATGCAAGCCTGCTAAATTAAGTATTTTCTGTCTGGGTCACAACCCAGATTCTGTTCGGTATTCTGTAAGGTACGCTGTAAGTTATAAAAGTTGAGAAACAAAGCATTCTTTATTCATTCTTTAAACATTTTAGTAAGATGAAATTTTGGATTACTCTGCAGTTTTGTTAAGAGAGATGTGCCGTCTGTAGTGTGTACTATCTAGTTGTATCAGACCAGGCTGTGTCTTTCATTGACTGAGCTTCAATACACTCACATGATTAGACAACTTAGATTTCTCTCTCTTCCTCTAGAAGTAGGGTATTGCTGTGAATGGGAGTGTTAATTTTAATTATATGATAACAATCTACATTATGCTATTTTTTGTTCTGTATTCCTCTTGCGATGACTTGCACACCTCCCTATATGCTGCCTTGTCTCTGTCACATTGGGGCGTTTGTCTGGTGTCTTTTGTCGTCTCAGGATGATGATAAGGAGTACGGTGGGCCCAGTCCAGGAGAACTCCTGGATCCACTATTCAAACGAAGCAGCTGCTCTTACAGGGTGAGACTAGTGATGTTTCACTTCTATTTTGGTCTAATTTCCCTACTACTCTCAGTCAAAACTGAAACTGTGTTCAGCTGGAGGTCATGCCACATTAGCAGAGCATAACCAAAAACATTCTCTTTTCTCGATAACATTGCAGATTGAGTCATACTGGACATATGAAGTGTGTCATGGAAAGCATATAAGACAGTATCATGAAGAGAAGGAGACGGGTCAGGTTAGTATTCTGATTGGATAAAATTGTTTTCAGAAGCTACCTCTTAGTACAGTATGTGCTGAAAGTACATCGTGTGTTTCCACAGAAAATAAGTGTTCAGGAGTACTTCCTGGGGAATATGGCACAGAAGAGCCAAACTACAGAGACAGGTACATTTTTTATGTATTTTTTATGATACATTTTCTCAATATTGTTACAGTGATATTGAGAGCTAAAGCAAGGATTTTTTCAGATAAAGTTGAAGAAGCAGAAAATGTCAAATCAGCAGCTGAAACAGAAGTAAGTAAAATAACACAACTTAAAAACCAACCAAATCTGCCAGGCTTGCTGTCACCTCTCACATTTGTCACCTCTTCTCTGTTTTGTTCTCTTTTTGCTCTGGCGTCCAGGTGCCCTCTAAGAACATAGAGGGTCAGCTTACTCCGTACTATTCGTTGGAGATGGGCAACGGGACTCCTTGTGTGCTGAAACAGAACCAGCCACGCGCGACATCTGTGCTGTACGTCTGTCATCCAGAGGCCAAGCATGAGATCCTGTCTGTTGCTGAGGTCACGACCTGTGAATATGAGGTGGTGGTGCTGACCCCACTGCTCTGTGCACACCCAAAATACAGGTAGAGCTGTCACAACAACTTGTGTTTCAAGGAATATGCCTCTGTTTTGGATATTGTGAATTGCTGTTTTTGTGTGTCAGGGTTCTTTTGAAATACATTTTCCAGCAGATGAGATTTCTGCTTACATCTTAGTGTTTCTAAACTTGATATTATGCCCTGCAGGTTCAAGTCCTCCCCGGTGAATGCCATCTTCTGCCAGGCTTTGGCCGGCTCCCCTCTGCAGCCTCTGCGGCTCGCCCAGTTGGATAAGGAGACAGAAGAGCAGCTCAAACCTCCTTTCAGCGCCACCGCTGAGAACAGAGAGGTGAGAGATTCACAGACAAGACAAGGGAAGGAAAAATGGGTACTGTGTGTACAGATTACACCCAACTCATTTATATCTATGATATGTTGCAGGAGGAGGCCTCACCTGTGAGAGAAGAGGCCTTCACTTCCACTCACAAACCCATGACTGTGGGTGGGCAGACTCAGGTCACTGTCGGCACCACTCATATCTCTCGCCTGACAGATGACCAGCTGATCAAGGAGTTCCTTAGTGGTTCATACTGTCTGCACGGGGTGAGGCATACTCAGCCATAGCACTGAATAGTGTTTACTAAACTACACAGTAGCATATAATCATCTTAATGTGTGTGTTTCAGGGGGTAGGGTGGTGGAAATATGAATTCTGTTACGGAAAGCATGTCCATCAGTACCATGAGGTAAGAGTCAAATGTAAAATCAAATGTATTTGTAGTATCAGCTTAAGCTTTTCAACTTAGCTGTAGGGCAACAACCATTCAGTCAATCTGATGATTATTTTCTCTTAGTTAGGTCTATAAAATGTCAAAAAATTACCCATCATAGTTTCTTAAAGCCCAAGCTGATGTCCTCAAATGACTAGAAAACAATCCAGTTTTCACATAAGACAAAGAAAAGTAGAAAACATTCATAATTGACAACTGTTAAATTTTTTGGTGCTTTTGCCAAAAAACTTATTTTAACAATCAAAATGGGTGTTGATTTATTGAGTAATCGTTTAAGCTCTACTTGGCTGTCAAATATGTAAAAGTTTTAGATTTTTAATTGCATAAAAGTATGAACATTGTATCTTTAACCAGATATAAATGTTCCTCGGTTTCTCAGGATAAAGAGCAAGGGAAGAACATTGTGGTGGTTGGGAGCTGGAATGCTGAGGAGCATATTGATTGGGCCAAGAAGAACGTCGCCCGATCCTACCAGCTCAAGGATGATGGAGTGCAGAAAGTCAAGTATGCCATAACTTTAAACCCTAACCTGGATTCAAATAAAACCCTGCTGTTGTTAATTTCTCTCTGTTTTTCCACTGTAGGTTGGTTTCCCACTTTTATGGGCACGGGGATGTGTGTGATCTGACAGGGAAGCCCAGACAAGTCATTGTCAAGCTCAAGTGAGTAAACAGCACCAGTTCAGTGTCGCTGCCGAGTCAACGCATGAGGAAGACAATACCCTGATGTTTCCCTATTGATTCACTCATCTCATTTCTCTTCTATCTGTCAGATGTAAGGAGTCTGAGTCTCCCCATGCTGTCACTGTCTATATGCTGGAGCCTCAGACTTGTCAGTACATCCTAGGGGTAAGTTCACTAGTAACCAGTGAGTCGCATTCACTGAAAAACACACTCCCTTCACAACATGATGAGGTTAACTTCAGTTTGGAATGAAAGAAAAAGTACTATTTTGAATTATAACCTATTTATTCATTTACACCCTAGTTCAGGAGGGTGCACATGACCAGTTTAATAAAAGTTATTTACAGCAGACATTTTAACATGTCAAACACAGGTGACAGTAATAACATTATTAATTGCTGCAATGCATTGCAGTAATTACTGAAACTGAGCCATTGTTAATCTTAATAAATTCCACCTTTGCTTTTCCTGCTATGACAAGTCAAAACAAGTGCTGTGAAAAAGGTCTGTGAGTCTGATTTATTTATTTGGAAACAAAGAAAAAAGGATTCTAGCAAAGCTACAAAGATTCAGGTTAGAAAAACCAAAAGTATTTGACAATAAAGGGGGAAAAACTGGTGACATTGATAAAATGCATCATATTTGACTGTTAACACCTGTAGCTGAATTTAAATGTTTCACATCGGAAACTAATGAGAAACATGCAGCTTGTGTTCCTGATAATTTTATTTTTAAATCATGCGTCAGGGAGGTGTGAAATTTTCTCAGCTTCCCAGGAGGGCAAGACAGAAAAAAGTTTGGGAATCACTATTCTGAGTTAAACAGCTTTCAATTCTGTCTATCAAGTATCTATTCATACCATATAACAACTACTGGCTGCAAATGTCTTCTTCATCTAATGATGCTGATGCAGCCACAGGAATAATAAAAAGAGGGAGGAGGTCAACCTACAGGTGATTGATGTCCTTTTCTTTTTCTCAGGTTGAGTCTCCGGTAATATGCAGGATACTTGACACCGCAGATGAATATGGACTTCTCTCAGTCTCCAGCTAAATTGACAAAGATCATATGACAGTGAGAGCATATGAAGGACATGGAGAGGACAGACAGAGAACGGTTCACTCAAAGAAAGACAGAAGCATGTGTGTTGGAGGAAGAGAGGTGCCCATGACGCTGCACTAAAAGTCAATATAGAGGTTAAATGGTGGTGAAAGTTGATCTTGAAGCTGGACTTCATGGAGCTCAGGAGCAGAGACCCACCAGAGGCCCTGATCTGTGCAATGGGCCATGCTTCATCCTCCAGCCAGTTAGTTCAGACTTTGTGAAAACAAAAGGAAACGGGGCCAACACCTCACTCCATGAGGAAGTGGATTTATTGCTTGTACTTCATATCTACGCTTTCACTTTGTGTTAATTTGTGGCAAAGGAGTGATGAATCAGGGGATTCGTAAGCATCAGGGGAATCAACAAAACTCATGGTGGTTTTATTGTCTAAGTTCTAAGTTTTATTGTTTAAATTCTGTATTGTGTGTGTGTGTGTGTGTGTGTGTGTGGAGGGGGGGTGATATGAAATGATTAGCTGCTTGATTTTGCACTTGTAGATATGAGAAAAGGCAAGTCTGAAAATGTTATGCAGCAGTGAGAACGTGTGCTGTGTTAATTTAGAGAATGAGTGAGTGTAACTTATGTGTTAGAGGATGCTGTGGAATAGCAAAAAAAAAAGCGAGTATTTGATTAAAAATTTGTTTAAGTTTGATATACAGAATGTCTGTGGGTCCCTATAAGAGGTATTCTGTGGTTTTATGAATATGCACACTGGGATCTGGATCACTGCTGTATCACAGGGACAAAACCAATACCTTTGCAGCAAAGAATAAAACTAAAACATGAAATCTCATTTATAGTTTTGCATTACCACAGTACCAATATTTGACTTAGATATAAAGACAGCATGGAAACATTTCTGTTTATTATGTCTAGGGATATCTAGTCAGTTGCCATCTCATTGGCAGAAATAAAGTTTTTTATAATTAAGTGACCTCACTCTTTAAAAACATGGCATCAGAGTGAACCATGTGAGGCACTTGTAAAATAATAAGCCTGTCATCTCCCTCCTGGAAAGAACACACTGTATGTTGATCCCCCAATGAAGGACATCTGGTTTAAGTTGCCATGGTGAATTTAAGGCCACCAGAGGGCGCTGACACGATGAGTATAGTATAATATCTCCTTATGCAAACCTTTTTTTCATTTATTCAAAATAAAACAATTGGTACAGTATAAGTGTCTTCACAATTTAAGGTCAAATTAACACCAAGATGTAGAGCAGCAGCCACTTAAGTTATTTGCATTGTCAACTCCAGCATTTTTAATCTTCAAAAAATGGCTAAAGCTGTAACTTCACTATATGCAGCAAAGACCTCCAGGTCAGCACTCATTTAAAAGCTAAGCATGTGGACATTTACTGAAATACTTTCTAAAGAAGAAAATCAGCAGATTTTCTCTTATATTCATATGTCAAAGAAAAACAATAGCAGTGAGCCATAAAAGGTTTTCATATCCTTAACATGAGCATAATGACAGGTGTATAATCCCAGCAGACATGAGGACTAACATACTGATAGTCAACCTGCATCTGTATCTGAGGTTCAAAGTTCATTCTTGATTGGAAATAGCAATTGAGAAAGCAATATCACCACAAGGTCCATTTAGAAGCTGTTCTGGAGCTTTCAATCATATTATCTTCATCATTTATATGGATGAGTAGTCCTTAAAGTTTGCAGAAAAAAATAGAAATATGAACATCTACAATTCCATGACAACTGGGCAAACTTCATCCCACTGATGAAAATCATGTGATATTGAAAGCAACAGCTGTAAATGGACCTGTGATGAAAATATTCCTATTTCTAACATCTCTATAACATTTCTATTCCACTGACTCTGCTGCAAATTAATGTTAAAACAGTGAAAGCACAGATCCACTGCACTTGCCAAACATTTATTGAGTTAAAAAGTGTATGAGGTTCACAAATACAATTTTGTTAAGAAGCAAAAAGTCCATCAAAGTGCAACCACATGCCATCAACAGCCATGTGTGGGCCTGTGCAGGGTTTTATAGCAGCCTGACACTACAGCGGCTGATTGCAGTGCTCAACAACTTCAACCAGAGAGGAGGCAGCAGTGAAACCCACTATTGCAGTCTCTGGCTGCGATGAAAACCTACAGAGTCTTGGGTTATAATGGCACATGCGTGTGCAACACAGGGGTAAAATTATGTGAAAATGCAGTATCTTTTGAAAAAAGTCAATAAGTCCATTCAATAACAATAATAACTTTTTGTAACAGACACTTTCATTACAAATCTCTTGCGTCTAATTCTGCTTCTTTAATGTTTCCACTCATGTAAACTTTACATGTATTTCCACTGTAGAAGAGAACAAATGGTTAATACTGAGTCCAAATACATAAGATCGGCTGTTATTGTGTTACTCTTTTGATTCACATTTTATTTAAAGCCATGGTGAGATTGTCCAAACCCTTCTGTTTGGCAGCTCTTTGTTTAGACTGAGGGAATGGGGATCTGGTGCACTGAGGTGCTTTCAAAGTCTTGTAGTGCGTCTTGGTGAGTGTGGTAGTGCATGGCTACATAAGACTTGGCAAAGGCAAATGTCTGAGAGCTGACAGGCTGCAGGCTGGTGGGGGAGCTGGGCCCTGCAGAGGGACTGCTGTTGTATATACTGTAGTAGGGCTCAATGCGGGTGTTGATAGGTGTAGATGTACTTGGGGGGCGAAGTTTGCGCACACCCGTGGCCCTTGGACTACCAGCACAGTCTCTGGAGTGACTTGGCCCACAAGCCTGGTCTACCAGCCTTCTCTGAGGCTTGGGTGACAGTACATAGGCTGAATTGGTCTCATGATGGGAGGATTTATTTCTATTGACTTCCAGACTGCCCTTTCCCATCGCATGCAGGCGAGTCTTTTGCTTGCAACAGAGAAACCCCAGTGCTGCCCACTGAACACAGCACAGCACACGGCGGCGGAGGCCTGCACTGTTACGTGAGTACACAAAGGGATTGATGCCCGACTTGAGAAAAATGAGCACAAAGCCGCACAGTTCAAACTGGTAATGAGCAAAGCTACTTTCCGGTGACAAAACATCCTGTGCCAGTGAAATTCCCATTGGCAAGCAGCAAAGCAGCACGGAGAACACTATAACTACACAGGTGACAACTGCCTTAGAGTCTTTGGCTGTGGCCAAGTTGACTGTGGACACTAGCTGACAGCAGGTGGCTCCTTGGGCAGCCCCTGGAACCAGAGGCTGGCTGGTCCTGTTGGCATAAGAGTGTGTCTGAACATTCTGCAGTTTGTTGTAAGTCTGGTTACAGTAGAGAGAAGGGCCCTGAACAGCACACTGCATGCTCTCAAAGCCTGCTGCAATGAGAGGTGGCGGGGGCGGAGGGCATGTGGCATCGACGGTGATGATGGGACATTTCCTCACTTGTGCATTCTTCCGCAGTGTCTGAGCAATCATCAGATAGGATACAGAAACCACAGCTACACAGAAGGCAAAGTCTGCCAGGTAGACATACAACACAACTCTGGCCTTTCCACCTCCCAGGCCAAAGTGGGGCAAGCAGGGTCCATCTCTGCGTGGGTATGCTCGCATGGTAAGGAGGGCAGCCATGGTGAAGCTGGATGTCCACAGCAGGGCAGTGAGGGCCAATGTGCAGGGGAAGGAGGCGGTGCGGTTAGGTTGCTGCCCCAGGACCATGCGCAGTCTGTGCAAGGCAATGACAGCCACCGTCTCCAGGGACATGATGATGAAGCCCGAGCTGGTCAAGTGGAAGGCAAAGCAGAAACTCTTTGACACGCCATCCCCTCCGCCTGCATCCAGGAAGAGCACCAGCGCAAACATGGGGGCGGTCACACAGCAAATGAACAAGTCACAAAAGGATAGGTTGAGGATCATGAAGTCAAAGTTAGTGCGGAACTTGCGAAACGCTGGGTCGAAAAAGGACAAGAACACCACAAGATTCCCATAAGAGCCCAGGCAGAAGATGAAGATGAGGAGGAGAGAGCAGAAGGTCAAGGTAGCAGTATGGATGACGGCCCAACCGGAAGGGGTCTGCGTGCCTAGGGTGCCATTGAAGTTCTGCTGTCTTGGCACATCCACCAGGTCCGATGGTGTAACAGTGGTGTTCATGGTATTATTTACAATTTATAAGGATCCCACAGTTATGGATTTGAACATTATTATTCCTCTGTATGGAAGGAGCACATGAGGATGCCTCCGCCATTGCTGCCACCTTGGGAGAGTGCTACAAAGGATACAAAGTCATAGATTAGACATTATATCGTGCAGAAAATCACATTTCATGCTTGCAGTTATTGAAAGGGAGCAATTAACAGTATAACGTTATATAACATTAAATTAGAAGCTGTGATACACATAAGCTACAGTAGGCTATAGCTATGCACCAATGCATTTGACCAATTATACCGTACCCCCCCCCCCCCCAACACACATACACACATACACACATACACACACAACGTCTGCTGAAATACAGAAGAATAATGCATACATCGGTTTTCCTATGGTATCTAGAGTTCAAGCCATTATACAGCTTGGATAATTTATATCGATGATGAGAAAAAATAACCTACCATCTGTAATCGATCGTGCGTCGATCATCATCATTTGATACAGCCCATCTTCATTTATGAAGCAGTGTGACAGTAAGTGAACGCACCGCGGCTTTGAAAATAAAAAAAAACGTATTTCAGCAGCTCAATCGAAAAGTCCATTGATGAATACGGACATATGAGACGTTTCCTTTCATGCCCGTACGTTATCTAACGCGTATACAGCGCAGATACAGAATAGCTTATTCGTTTTCTTGGCGACATATCCATTCTTGTACAGGATCGACGGCCACTGGACGTGCACTGAAAAATGAGTATGAAGTCACTACCTACGTATCCGGGCATGAGCATAACCACTGCATTCAAGTAGTCCATCTGTAAAAACTCACCCCTCTCCTCCCTGCTTATAATAATATAACAGAACAGCAAAGACCATGCTTTTACATCCTTTCGGACCGTTAATTTAACACCAAATGCTGTGACACGACAGAATATTACGGCACTACTTTTTTCACCATACATACTGTATTTAATAGATTTAACCAAAAAATGCAGACCATATTAAGATAAGGGTAGCTGTTATCAAATATATTCAGGCCACAATTTTTTTGAATTTTAGCTGTAATAGCATGAAAATGATGGGTAATTTAATATGTATTAACATGTGGGGCTCTAAATAGACCTCACCTGTCAATATTTGGTCACTTCCAGAGTCGTTTATTTTTATTGTTGGCCGCCCAGTTTAAGATACATCCGCGCTGAGGAAACGTTCATGATATATAACATACTTACTTTGACAATATCAAAGTTCTATTTAAACCAGCACTTACCACAATAACATTTTAAACTCCTGGTGGTAAGCAGACACTCATTTTTTTTTTTAGAACAGCGAGTCGTTACTCGGCACGACAAACTCGCAAAATGAAACACACACATTTACAAATAATATTAATACCTTTTTATTTTTTTTCCCCGCTTTGCACCGCCGTCCTTGGGAGCAGCAGCTCAACGACGTGGTTGCTAGGCGACACGTAGAGCGATGATTTCTCTGTGAGCGCATTAATATTTAAAGCAGGGACAGTAATCAAGTGCCACGGAGCGGAGGGCCAAAGGCTGTCAGGTTTGTGATATATATGGTCTGACTTGGTAGTGCGAAAATTAAATAAATTCTTTGTGGAACAAAAACAACAAAAAACATTGCCACATTGCAGTCACGATGCTCTGTGTGGTTTCGATAACCACATAATCCACTCAAAATGTGTTTTGCCTAATATTTCACTTCAATGTTTGACCTTTATTGTGTGCTGAATGATGTATGTGCTCACAGTACAAGAAGGCTGTTTTTTAAATTCATGTTCAGGCGGGGAAATGTTTCTATATGCTTTAATCTGAGTTCAAGCCTCAGGTGTGATTTGACTTTTTTTTTTGTGGAAAAAATATTATTAAAATATTATTCAATGTCATGTTTATGTCTAAAGCATCCCCAAAAACGTCCCTGATTTCAGAATTTAAAAAGACCATTTTTAAAGTTGAAGAATTTGGAATTACTCTATTGTTTGCATGCAATATTTTATGTATAAGACAATACAAATGATTTTTTTAACAAACAATTTATTGTCATTCAATAAGCAAACAGTACATCTAAAAAAAAAAAAAAAAAAAAAAAAATCACTGCAGTTTTGGCACTACACTATACACATGTGAGGTACTAAATGCTTCAATGCTTAGACTGATTTCAAGTCATCAGGGGGAAAACATATGCAAACCAAAATAATTTCAACCTCACAGGGTTTTAGAAAAAGGTCAATGATACAGAGGGAAGAGGTCACAATTACGGACAGGCAGTTTGGTTATTTTCTTGCACTGAGACGTATGAAATTGAATTGTGCCCAGGTCCTCACAGCAAACGCATCACACAGCACCGCAGCAGGGAGCGGGCCCTCTCCCTTTCTTTGCAAGAGTAGATGAGAATAGGCTCCACTGCTAAAAGCTCAGCCGTCTACTAACTTTCAGAAATATTCTACAAAGAATTAAAACATAGCACTTCAAAAAAAGTAAAATAAATAAATAAATATGTTTGTGCATATTTGCTATACCATGATATATGCATACATGATGTATATAATCATATATAGATCAAACAGTCACACAAACATTGTGTGTTGCAGGTTAAAGTCTAATCTAAAGAGACCATTGTTCAATAGTCAATTCTCTGTGGCTTGTAACAAACACTTCACTATTGGAAGATAGTAAAGAGTATGTCCTTCAATAGGACATCGTGTTGGCTCAGAGTTGATACTTGGGATATAATCCTGAGAAATGTGTGGGACACCAGCAGATGTCTTCAAGCATCCCATTAACACGCACACACACACACAAACACCCGTGCACGTGCACGCAAACAAACCAAAAAAAAAAAGAAGAAAAGTCTGTACAGTAATGTTACAAACTGCAGGCCGTTCATCCCTGCTATGATTGATCCTTAAATATTAAGTATAGTAGAAATGTAAATGAGCTAAATACATAAAATACACAACTTTTCAATCCTTCCTTGCGCCACAACTCAATTCCTTTGTGTGTCACTCTTCTTCCAGGGTGATGCAGCATGTTTCATCAGTCATGGACTGGAGCCTCCTCCCCATTGCAAGCTGGTATCTGTACAGTTTAAGGATGTCCCAAGAGGATTCAAGTGAAACAAAAAACAGACACAAAACTGTGAGTAGAGTTCTCACTCATCCCTATAAAATATCCCTTTAAAAGATTTATATGTCCCCTAAGACATAGGTGTTATTCTGTAATGAATGCTAATCTAGTCGGATGTCTTTTGGGTGTGCTTGCGTGTTTATTCAGTGATATTTATGTCTCATGGACAGTGTGAGTGTTAAAATGCTTCACCTGGTTTTAGGCATAGTAACAGGGGGAGACCAGCAGGTCAGTCAGGACCAGCAGCTGGTCATCTGTGAACTGCTGCTTATGCTGCTGCCAGTTGTCATGGTGAGTCCGCCGAAAGTTAGACAGAGTTTTCTTCACAGTCATCTGGAAGGCCACAAAAACATATTCTTGTTATTTTTGTCATTTATTAGTCAGTGAATATTTGTGGACACCAAGAGCTAGGCAACTGCAACACTGCAACAATATAAAGACTACAGAAGGTGATTACACATACCTCAATGGGTTGGGTGTCATTGAGGTGAGCACTCAGGTCCATCAACAGCTGGGGCATCCATGTGGGCACATCATATGGGCTGGAGAGAATACAAGCACTCAACCCAAGAACACCAGCATGGCGCCGCACCAGGTCTATGAAAACACAACAGGAGGGATTCCATTAAAATGAGAGAGAATAGCATACATGTATGGACACATTTTTGTGAGAAGTTAAACCTAGATAAGTTCCTTACCAGCAGAGGGTATAGTGTCCACTATAGATCCGAGCTCCCTCTTCCTCTTCTTAGGCAAGCAAGTCTTGCACAGAGCCTCAAAATGTGCCTGCATGGGGGCGTCCATGGACAGGAAATTGCACTGAAGGAAGCCGCTGAGTGTGGTGGCGGCCATTTCTCTTACCTACAAAACAAACAGAGAAAGAGGAGATGGGAAGTTGAAGTGCACTATATCACTATATGACAGTATTAATTACAACACAAATTATAATGATCCAACTGATTACACAGATCAAATTTGCTTCCCTGTAATCAACATAATAATGTCCTTTGGGATTTTGTCTGCTAAATGGGTACTTGAATGATATTTTAAATTTATAAAAAAGTCCAGAATGTAGAATTCCAATTATAAACACATTACAAATTAGGACTGAGGATGATTTATACTAAAAGAGAAGCAGGTTGTTCAAAGGTCATCCAAAGAGGGTAAGACAGATCCTCCCTGTGTTTGAATCATTAATCCAGTTTTTGTTTTGTACCTCTTTTCTCACTGTACACCTATAATTGCATATCAGGTGACCCTCAATCAAAGTAATAAAACATGTATAACTAGAAATACCACTTTGTGGTTGTATATCTCCACCAGCCAGCCAAGTTGCAGTTTACATCCATGTCTGTTCAGACTCATAATATTTGTAGTGAAGACTTTGAAGGAATTTAATAAAAACACCACAGTTTCAAGGTGGGAACCTAAGATTAGTGTCACCTGTTGTGGCAGAAAGAGGTGGATCAAAGAGGAATCAGTTGGTCGAGACACAGATGTCAGATGGGGAATCTCTTTATTCACAGCTGCCCTACTAAAAACGTAGAGATATACGAGATATCTTCCAACGTTACAGAACGTGACATGCCTTTTTATAATGAAGACAGGCTGTGTGTGTGTGTGTGTGTATGTGTACGTGTTGGGTGGATAAGTTTCATCCTCTTTACCAGACTCTTTGGCTATCCCAAATCCTAAAGAAGGGTGGGACATTTCTCAATTTCACTTATCTTGGACTTTGACCAAATGCGAGTGGGCGTCTCTGCACTATGTGTGTGTGGGGGGTACTTCGCCCTTTTCCCAATATTCCAGATGTCTCCTGTTTGGTTGGTGGGCTGACATGTTTGGCATCAGTCTAGGTCATAGTGACCTGGCTCTCATTCCAGGTAACAGTGACCTGGCTCTCATTGTCCTACACACCAATTCAGTATAGTTTCAAGTGTGAAATATGGTCACAATCTCCTCTTTTGTTCCTGAGTTATATCGTTTGTTGAATAATGGCCAGGTAAGTGTTTTTGCAGAACATTATGATGTCACTGTGAAGTTGACCTTTGACCTTTTGGATATAAAATGTCATCACTTCATCATTTTATCCTATCAGACATTTGTGTGAAACTTTGTCATAATTAGTGCATGAATTCTTGAGTTGTGGCCAAAAAACTTGCTTTGTGAGGTCACAGTGACCTTTGACCTTTGACCACCAAATTCTAATCAGTTCATCTTTGAGTCCAAGTGGATGTTTGTGCCAAATGTAATGAAATTCCCTCCAGGCGTTCCTGAGATATTGTGTTAACGAGAATGGGATGGACATGAGGTCGCAATGACCTTGACCGTTGGCTAACAAAATCTACTCTTTTCATCCTTGAGTCCGAGAGGATGTTTCTGCCAAATTTGAAGAAATTCCCTCAAGGCGTTCCTGAGATATCACATTCACGAGAATGGGACGGATGGACAGACAACCCGAAAACTAGATAAAATATAAAATATGTTATGCATAACAGTGCCGAGTTCTACTACAGAAGTGAGGTGCCTTTCTTGGCTATGTGAGGCTCTGAAAATATGGAGCTCATGAGTACTGTATTATATTTAAATAAGATGACTTTATTTTTGTGGCCTTTTGCTTTTGATTTGCTTTTCAATATTGTATTTCCATTTAAATTTGACAAAATATTTAAAACAGTCTTTTTCCGAACATTAAAAGATTATCTTATATTCCAACCATTGTGGAATAATTTAACAGTGTAGCCAAGTAGTCTAGTCTGGTCTGGTCTAGTCTAGTTCTTTTAATTTCTCATACTAAGACACAAGCCCAAGCACCTTACTGACAACCTATTGCTTCACTGTATAAGACACACCACAGGAACAATGTCACTAGGCAGGGTGTTCCACTGGTGTGTACACTGGCCAGCTGGATGGAAATAGCAGCCAGCTGGGGACTGGGGGTGGATGTGTGTGTGGGATGCTAAAATGGCCTTTTGCATATTTATTTTATGGCTCTGTTCTCAGTGAGAGAGATAAACTTTTAAATGGGTATTATGCAGATCTTTGAGCAGCGTTCCCCAGAGGAAAGGCTTCTTACTTTAAATAGGACCACTAGGGCAAATAAGGTTACAGTTTTACTCTTAAGTGTATTTTTAAGTTACTTATTTTTCACCTTTTTTATAAAGTAGCAGGTTTTCTTTTAAAAAACACTGTTTACGTTGTAATATAATAAAAGGAAGATGTCAGTGAATGCAGTGAGAGAGATAAATGAGCTGCCCTCCATGGTCATTCAACAACATTTGATTTTGATCAAGATTACTACCCATGATTCCTCTGAATTGTGTGAGACTGTTTTACAGGTAAATGACCAGAGAAGTCCCCATGTCAAACTGTTAACACAATACTCGGGTGATGGTTGGGGGGTCAGGCAGTGTTATAAGTCTTTGTCTAATTGTGATCAATCAATTAATCGTTCATCCCTTTTTGGCACAGCTTTTGGACCCTAATCTAAGGGCAGGCCGTCTTAAGAGGATCACTGGACAATGTCTGACTGTACATGAAATATGTCTTAGTGTCAGTTGATTTTCTATGAACATGTGTAATCTTCTAATAAAAAGGTGGATCTGAATAAATGACAGGAAAGAAAAGTCTCATATAGCGAGACCTTCGGAGACGTTAAATCAGGCTTAGGTTAGTTGAAGAGGCCAAAAAAATGGCTACTTCCATCCATCCCCCACTTCTCCTTTGTCTCTACTCCATCCCTCTCCCTCTCATCCTCCTTCAATCTAAACGTTATCTCCATAGCAACAGATTACTGCAGCCTGCGGTTTCCATAGCAACAGCTAGAGGACCAGAGGGGGGGAAAGAGAGCGGAGAGCCAGGAGGAGAGTGCTGAATCACTACAGTGAAGCCGAAAGACAGTGAGAGTGGCTGCTAGCATAAACAAGCATGTGTTGGCCAATAGCTTGGCGATTATTATATAATCAGACCGCCATATGTCTGTCCATCTTCCAACCATCTTCTAGTGACTTATGCCAAACTGACCTAGTTCAGTTTTTGGCTTTCTATTCTCAATGATTTGAAACAGTTTTGAATGAATGCTTGTTTTTACCTCCAGCTGCTCGTCCTCCAGCAGCTTTATCACCAGTGTGCGGACATCATTCACTGCTTTCTGGTCACTCATGAAGGTGAACAGGTTGTAAAAAACCATAATCTGGAGGTATGTCAGCACTGTGTAGCGAGCGTGCCAGGAGCTGCTGCCAGCAATCTGCAACACACACAAGAAACCCATCCCACATCAATAACAGACTTGGAGCATTTGTTTCACAAGAGGAACAGACCTTGCAGTGAATGAGGACACCATTTAGGGGGGTTTTGTAACAGAGTTTCTGCTTTTGGGGAATTCCACCAATTTTTGAAAATTTACACAATATCAAACAGTTGAATCAGAATTTGTGAACATGAACAAGTCCAGGCAGTCGATGTGCATGTGTCACACCAATTTACAGCCTAAAGCTGCTCAGTTTCTAATGACTGTTCCTCAACACTGAATATTATGTTGGCCATTTCCTTTTTATTTTCATATTATGTTATAATAATAATACCAGTTGCACACCAGAAAGTGTACCCTTATCCCCAGGTAAACCTCCAGAATAATGTCAGTTACCTTTTTCATTTATACTCCAGGGAGCTGCACTCACTATGACACTATAATGACAATATATTTTGTCACAGAGTGATTTAAGAATGAGTGGTCAGCAGGGCTGACTCAAAAGTTTATTTCAGTTTGAACCTTTTATTAATCTATAGGTTATAAAATGCGAGGATTCGTCATGTGTGATGCAGGTAAGAAGTGGATGACTCACCTCCTGCAGGGCACTGAGGACCATGGGGATCTGCTCTGAGTAGAGCAGTCCCTGAGACATCAGAGACAGGCAGGTCTTTGCGTCCCTCTTCAGTTCATCGTAACTGTCATCATTCTCAACTGGAGCAATCTGAAACAGCAGACAGAGACGGGTTAACAGTTAGGGCATTGTGTTATTTTAAGTCACTTCAAGTGTGGCGGTGAAGAAGCTGGGGGGGGTCAGGGCTAAATTAATCTAACAAGAGAGCATGTTTCACCTTGAAAAGCAGGGGAAGCAACCGTAGCTGTTCTGGGACAGGAGTGGAGAAGGAGCGGCCAGCGCTTGCAATCAGCCACTTGAGCACTGCAGACATTTGAAGACAGGAATTTGTTTGTTAAAAGAATGCTTTAATTAGGGATGTTAGACAAAATAAACCTATATTTCTCTTAAAATAACCTCCCGATTGTTTCAACCATTCCTCCAATAACCAGTGTTAGAGACAGGAAATGGAGAGCTAACCCACCTGTTTTGAGCAGTTTGATTGCTTGAGTTCTCTCGTCCTGCTCTCCCACCTCATTCTCCTCAACCACATGGTTCTGGATCTCCTCATCGCCCTCAGTTAGGGGCTTCAGTTGCAACAGAATTCGCTCTGTGAAGTCCGAGATGCGCGGGGAAGTGGTTGGCTGAGTGTATGGCAAGTTGACATCTATCATGAAGATGTAGGTGAGCACGCTGGAAGGATGTGAAATCAGAGGATAAGATGAGACAGAAAGAATACAGTTCGCAATAACTCGCAAGCGAATCCATACATGTGTACTGGGGGTTGTAAAGAGCGGCTCACCTGCCAATTCGTTCCCGTACGTTCTTGTAGACCTGTGTTAGTTTGGGCTCCAGGTATTGCAACAACCTGTGGAGGAGCTCTGGCACACGCCACTCCTGCTGAGCTAGGCCTCCTTGCAGCACATAGAGACGACTGACAAGAAAAAAAGAAGCACAATCATCAGAGTTTGTTAGCCACATCAAAATCTGCTTGAGGCGGCGAAGCTTCCTACTCACCAGGCATCGACAAAAGAGCCCCCCTCTCCGTTGACTGGAGACTCCATTAGCATCTCGAACAGCCAGTGAAGCTTGCGCGGGTCTCTACTCTCCTGTAGAAGCCAGAAACAGATTCATGAGGATGAAAGGGTGAGTGACAAAAGTTTTACAAATGGAAGAATAAAGACATAATGGATGTTAAGAAAGTAAAGGCTTACACAGGCTGTGGCGATGCAGGTGCCCCAGTCTGCGTACGTTTCCACTGTGATGTTGGACAGGGCAGTGCGGAGCAGTGGACACAACAGCACCCAAAGGCTCTCAACCTGGAGAACAGCGCAGAGATAAATATTTTCTCAAGACAAAGTTAACATATGTACAACAAGTGACCAATACAACCACAGTAAGTAGGAATTAACAGTGGTCGTGGGGTCTAGGAAGGCCCCTCACAAATTATGCAATGCAAATGAAAGCACCTCGAGAAGTTACGTAAAATTATGTCTTTATTTAGAAAGGTACTGCCCAGAACGCAGAACATCTAGCCACCTTACTACCTTCAAATGTTTACCTTCGTGTAGCTCCAGTGCTTGCAGCCTCTGATCAGGCCAGAGATTATCTCTGCAACGCAACGCTGCTTACTCTCATGGGAGTCGGCCACTAGGCGCTCCATGTGTGGCTGCAGCAGAGGCAGAAAGGCATCGCCAAAATTGCGGAACAATCCCTGGAAGAACACGGGAAAGAAAGAAATTCGTCATTATTTGCTCATTTGACTGCAGTTGTTTTACTACATTTGAAAGTACTCTCAGTGAATCTCACCTTGAACAAACAGAACCTGCGAGGGCTGAACTTGTCTTTGCCCTTTCGGTCCTCAAGAGAGAGATACTCAATGAACTGATTGATGAATACTGGGTCTGAGAAATGGTCAAAGATGATCTGCTCCCGCTGTGAGGAAGGGCATGAAAATAAAATTTAACATTACTTCATACGATTGGATGCTTTCACCATTAAATTAAATGTGCCTATATATTCCCTGGGGTGTGTGTTCATTATTGTACACAAACCTCTGTCATTTCTTCTCTGGTCAGGTTCTGCTTGGGTTGCTCCTCCAGTGGAGCATACATCATCAGTTTTCTAGAGAACGATGACGAAGTGATGGTAAATAAAAATAGGGTGAAAGAGGAGAATGGGCAGATACCAAGAAATCAGCTCAATATATATATATATATATATCAAGACAGTCACAGAAACACAATAAGAAAAAAAGATGATAAAACAATGTAATTTTATTATAAAATATGAACCTTGGCCAACAGTAGTATCCCCAGTGAGTCTTTTCCACAAACACACAGCGATCCCAATCCTGCTGTGTGCGTGGCAAGTTGCTGCTGTTATACTGGAGCCACTGGTTGTCTGGACGGTCTCCAGCGACGATGCCACTTGGCTCCTTCACTCCACCTTTTTTTGGTTGCAAGATAAGATTTTTGAAATTAGTTTTAAAAACTAAAATTAGTATGAAATATGAGAGCTCTAGACAAATCAAAACTTCACAATGCTTACAGAGCTCAGAGGGGCTGACTGGGACTTTCTTATGTGGTCTCTTGATTTGTTTCATGATTCCTGCCACAGCTGATATCGCCACCTAATGGAGAAAATAAGACATTTTCAAATGCCGTTGTTGTGAATCAAAGCACTACTACTTTCTGTCTCATCATGAATTGTGAGTGGCCGTGGGAGGGAACCACATGAGTGCTGCACCTTGCGGACATAGAGGGAGTCATGATTGAGGCTTTTGACAAAGAACAAAACAGCCGGTGGTGGAAGTTGGTGGTCATCTCTCAGCAGCAATGACAAAAAGCCAATTGAAATCTGTTCGAACTTCCAAGGCCTGGAACAAAAACAAAGTGGGTGTAACAGACAGTAATAAATAAATATAACTGTGATTTAGAGAAGCATATATTAAATCAACCTACATGTTCCTGTTGCTCAGGCGGTCCAGCAGATCACCAATGAGCTGTTTGTATTTCCTACAAAAAAAGTAGAACATGATTAGTTGTTGCACTTGTTATGTACCAACCTTATCATGCTCACATAAAGGTTGTATGTAGAGTAAACATTTCTATTAGCAGATAGGTTGTGTGTCAACATTTTGAAAAACCTTTGACATGTACAGAGAGTTTGTGTGTGTTTCACTCTGAGACGCGAGCAGTAATCAAGTGGTGTGAACTTACTCCACAGACTCAAAGTTCTTGGCATCCTGTCTCTTCAGGCCCTCTGCTGCTTCTTCCGCCGAAAGAACAGGCTCTTTGGGAAAGGGGCTGCCCGTGACCATAAGTTGTTTGGCCACATCACAGCACTCACCAGGGATCTAGAGGGATGTAAAGATACAAACAGTAGCAGAAATTAATTTATCGTGTTACATGTAGGAGAGGTTGAAACTTGAAACAAGCTTTCGGAAGTCTTCGGAAGTAGTGTTTTGTTGAACTAGCTGACAGCAGAGGGAGCAGGGAGAGTGATGAAATCTGCTTTTTTATGAGTATGATAGTAAGAGGAAATGTGTTCAAGTAAAACTTTCACTAAACCTGTGATCAGGAATCATATTCAGAGCACTTATTCTGATGGTGAGTCTATGTGTTATAACAGTGACAGCTACAGTCTGGTTATTACATTGTCACAGAGCTAAAAATGTATAAAAACTATTCTATTCAATCATTTTTAGGACCAGTTTGTCCGTCTCAGATTAATTTGAGGAGTTTGAGAAGGTACTGAAAGAGGGAAGTTCTGTAAAAATATTCCCACAGTACTGATAAGTGTCATTCTGATGTTAGAGTAGCAATAAACAAGTAATTATTTCAGGAGGGATTAACTACATTATAATTTTGTATTTTTTATTAGTTTTTGATTAAGTTGAATTGGGATTCAGTACTAAAGCTTCAAATAATATATGTTTTTTACTGTTTTTATGGTTTAATATCTAATTTGGAAAGTAACAAGTAAAAGCAGAAATAATAACCTTTGATATAAATTTACACAAAGCTAACCTCCGGTTTCAAGATATTTTGATTACTGATCTTCAACTGTTAAAGCTAGACAAAGCGCCTTTGATTCTATGATCCATTTGTAAAAAGGTTATTCTTACAGAGAAGTCGATGCCGATGGTCTCATACTGGCGATGAATTTTGTCTGCAAGGTCATCGAAGAGCCGCACAATGGAGGGCTTCTCCAGGGACATGGCTGAGCTGAGGCCAGAGCGCACAATAGCGGGCCACGTCAGAGCAATGCACTCCCAGTCGTGCAAATTGGCCAGGCACACTCCGTTGTGATTCCCCAGAAGACAGTACAAGGCACCCTAAAGAAGTAAAGAGATAGCATGTGGAGAAATTTTAAATTTAACTTCCAAAATATGGAAACTCTATAACATGACGTGTCAGAGAGGACTGTCATACTTTGAACTGCTGCTGCGTGACACTGCTGTTCTCTGGGTTGAGGAACTGTAGGACGTGGGGGATCAGATCTCTGCAGCAGAAATTGTAGGTTCCCAATGCAGTGAACAGTACATTTTGAGCTCTGCTGCGCACCTGGAAGGTAATGAAAAGCCTCACTTAAGGTATTATTGATTTCATGAGCATTACAAGCTCAAATAAAATGTTAGTCCTATTGATTTATTATGTGTAATGGATAATCTGTGATTATATGATAAAAAAAGAATGAAAAGTAAGCTGAAAAATAATTATAGTCGACACACTGACGATGCTTTGCTAAGATGCAGACGATGGATTGCTGTGAGACTCACTTGGCTGTAGGTGCTTGTAGAGAGCCTCAGCAGATCTCTCATCAGCTCCTGGTGAATGCTCCTGTACTGACAGCCTTCCACTGTCAGCTTGCGAAGCTGAAAAACCACAAAGTTATAAATGGTATAATTAAATGACACCCGCAAAACTAATTTCTCTATTAACGACCTACCTCGTGCTGGAGCATGACTCTGTCTATTAGCAGAGCTCTGATGTGCTGTTTTCTGCCATGAAGCTGCAAATACAATGACAAGGCATTATACACTTTGAATTGCTTTTTAAACATAAGATGTAACTTAAAGTAAGCTTTGAGGGAATGTACATGAATTTTAAATTTTTTCCCAGGATAAAAGACAACAAACAAATAATGAAAGTACAATAAAATGTCAGATTTCTCACTCTGTTTTCCATCGATTTCTTCACAAGGTTGAAGCTCTTCCAACGGGAGTCAAACTCATGTTTGTGAGAACCTTTGAAGTGCAACAGGTCACTGATGATCTGAAAGATATCACAGACAAAAAAAATATTGATTAGTGTTGGGCAATAGGATCCATACAGCAGCTGTACATGAAATAATGCAATGTGAGCCAAATAAATTCAGTGCTCCACTGTCGCTTTTCAAAAGAGATCATGTGGGTGTATGTTTTGTAATCCAGTGGTATACAGTGATTCTGCAGTAGACACACAGTAGTGGAGCTCTAACAGTAAGCTCTCTGTATTGCCCCCCAACCCCTTGCAAATATATCAGGAAATGCTGGTTGAAAGGGTGACAAGAGGTTTTGCTCTTTAGTCCGAATCCTGATATTGGCATATTATTCAACACAAACTAGTGTTAAGACTCACAAGTATACAGCCTATTATGGTACTGTTTGCCTACCTTGATGATGGAGAACAGAGACTTGGTGTCGTCCTCAGAGTGCTCCAGAATGTAATCTGAAAGAAGAGGGCACAGGAACTCAGATGACTTGTCGGATAAGCTGAATGTGACTGGGAATTGGCTGTAGAATAAAGAGAGATCACAAGCCTGAGACAGAGAATAACTGAGTGAACACTTACGCAGCAGCTGTCTCATCACACTACAGATAGCATCTCTGTAATTCTCTCTGGACTCATCTGCAGGTGAAAAGAACAAAGAAGATTATACACTGCAACAAACCCAACATTTTACAGACTGTGAGCAGAACTTTCATCATCCAACAGGTCTTAAACCGAAGTGATGTACGTACCATACGCCGTTCCCGTGTAGAGGGTGGTCTCATCGAGATTCACCATACTCTGAACCCTGATAAAAAAGCAGGTTCAAAGCCAACTTCATTACTTAGAATTGGAAGTAGAGTATGTAACACATTTTAAACTTGATACTTGATCTTTATAGTAATAAAAATACTACTCAAAACATCTGCCCTGTATTGAGTCCATCATAGAGTTCTTTATAATACACTATGATAAATATGAGTATTCAACAGGGTCTCCTCTAGACTGACTATCATTTGTTAAGTCAACAGTGTCTTTTTCTGGTTTTCCTGGTCAGGAAAGAGATGAGAATGTAAATACAACTGCTCACAGTTCAGGGATGGGCTCTCCTTTCAGTGGAGGCATCAGACCCCCAGCTCCTAGGAGGCAGTGCTGAACGATGGTCAGGCTCTGTAGGACATCATCTCTGAAAAACATATACATGAAATAAATATTTAAATGCATTATAGAGCCAAATTGAATTGCTGGACCGACTCCAGTCTATAGCTAGCAACTTCAAGGGAATTCAGAATCTTATTTCTGTGCACTCAGTTTTGTTCTTCCTTACCTGCTCATGTCCTGTTCTCCCTGTGCAAATCTCTGAAGGCGCTGAAGTTCAGGCTGGAGGATCAGGTCCAGTAAGTAAAAAGCAAAGGAGGTCTCCTCAACGCTAGGCACATGCCACCGGATATCCAAGTTCCAAAGGTCCCCAGGCCGACCCCAGTCCTGCAATAACAACAACAACAATAACAACAAACACAGTTTAAACTTTTATATATTAGTTTAGTAAAAATGTCAGTCAGGCTACAGTTGCGCCAACTGATAAAATTGAACCAATTTGTTTTTCACTATCAACGTGTAAACAGGGAAAATAGATATGGAATTTGAGATTTCATATCTTATCTGATCTGGGTCACATTCATATATAGAAATATGTCAAACAGAAATTGGGCATCTGCCAATGCAACTAATCTAAACACAGATCAGAATAGTGACCACAGCTTGCAAATTTGAGAGTCAGTGCATGTTTCCTCAATGGTAATAGAGGAGAAATCACAGGCATTCCCAGCACTCGGAGGGGTAAAGGTGCTAGGAGTGTCTGAACTATTCACAATGTTTTGTTTATTTCATTGTTATAGTATTTCGGGTGAATAATAACATTCACCCAACAACTGACGGACTCTGATGGACTAACTTGTTGAACTGAAGTTCTTACATGGCTGAACATACCATGCCACTGCATTAAAGACTAAACAATATATGATATGAATATCAGTTACTTTTTGTACAATTATTGTTCTTTGTTTTGTTTTTCTTTTCTTTGTTGTGGTGGGTTTTGTTTACTTCTTGTCACGTTTCCTCACTCTACCTGTGTCTGTGTTTACTGTCACTTTGCAACAAAAGAGGAGGATTTAAATAAATAAATAAATAAATAAAATGAGGTCTTGTACCTCAGTGTTATGGTTAAAAAAAGAAAAAAAGAAAAAATGGATTTAATTAGATACTGCCTCAACCCATAACACTAGTACAATAATCCAGGCCTACACTACTCCTGGCAACTGTGATTAACAGAAAGCGACACATTTCAGTTCTCCTGCCAGGTAATCTACTAGGCATGCCTCTACTGAGGAAGATACTTAATGGGATCAAAGTACAGACTGTCTTCACTGAAAAACTATCTAAAGAGAGGATCAGACAATTAATCAAAACAGATCACACTGAGCGCCACAAGAGGTTGTCTGACTTATCTGGTTTAAAGGACAAATGTCTATTCTTGCAAGTGTTTCTAAAACACTATTTCTCACTGGGTCATATGCTTAAAGTGCAAACTTTTTGAGTGTATATGCTCCTAAGAGACACGAATACAAGAATACAGTGCTTTATGAGCTTCTGAGATTTTATTTTAATCAATGATCATTCAATTACCTTAATGGGTATGTAGTCACTTATCTGTTGGTGGAAGCCTCCTGGCACACTGCAGTACTCTGTGGGGTAGATGAGGACAGAGGAGCGGAGGATGTGGTGCAGCAGGTTGCAAGCCAGAGTGTAGCCCTGCTTACACTTGAGGTGGAGGGTCAACTGCAAAATCTGGACCAGGTCAGAGCGGTACGGCAGGATCTTATCACCATCCACTCGAGTAACCTGAGGTGCATACGGCAATAAGAGACAAATATGGTGACGTATAAAATTATAAATTAGGAGCTGTTGGTAAAAATGGAAAGTTAGGGGTGAAATTAGTTAATCATGAGTGTGCTAAGTCACCTCAGATAGTAGCTGGAGATTCCACATCAACTCCTTGTCAAGCTCCTCCTCATTCAACACTTCCTCATCTGTTTAAAAAAAAAAAGTGTGCATCAGGCAAGTGACAAAGACCTTATTTGAAAACCACCTCTTATGGAAACTGTTATTCCTGTTCGCTGGTACTTACTGACAACAATTTGGTTTATCTGATTGCAGCAGTGTGGCACAAACATCTTGAGTGACTCTGCAGGGTGACACTGAAAACAGAAGCACGGCAAGGGATAAGGAAAGTAAGAAGTAAGCTACAAGACATTGATACTTTGGACCTACATCGAAGGTTTATGAGTGCACAAGAATCACCTTGGAAGCAGCTCTGCACATGTCAGCCACCATTCTCCCAGCCACACGTGTCTCGAAGATGTTGGTGGTTGCAAAGTTGAACACCTTTTCCAGAGCCACCTGTTTTAAAGCAATGTGACAAACGTGTCCATATATTAACTTGAAATAATGAAAACTGTGAAATGAGAGAAGTGTGAAAAGACTGGGTCCTGACCTTAAAGATGTCCAATGAGCACTGTGTGAGGATGGTGCTGAAGGTGGAAGACAGGCCGAGCTCTACCAGACTCTCCAGATGAGTCATTTTTTCCGTTTCTGTTTCCTCACGAGTTTGTTCCAGAGTGCTGCTGTCTATCAGGGCAAAGCATCTGCGGAGAGGTGTTTGATTTCTTGAGCAACAAGTCATACTGATGTGTGTTGCTGCATTTATGTTTTCTTTATACAAGAGATCAATATATTAAGGAAGTTTTTTTTTTCCAAGTTTGTCATGTTAACTCACAGTGACTGATGCCAGATAAATAAAAAAACAGAATGTGAACATAAAACTTTGATACAAACATAGATGTTCACATTGAAATAATATGATGTGAATCTTGATTTAGACATTACTGACATGTTCTTCATCCAAACTCTTCCACATACCTGTCCATGAACTGAAGCACAAAGTCTTCAAACTCAGCTGAAGCTGAACACATCTCTCTTTCCACCTAAAAAGCCATATAAAGAATATGAAGTTGCTATCGGCAAGCATAATTTAACACCTTGCACTTATTTGTGAAAAATGAGGTGAGAAAAATAATAGTGATTCACCTCTGTCAAGTCAGTTCTTTCATGTAGGGCAGACGAACAGTCCACCAAAGGCACAAGAGTCACAAATGTAGCAATAAACTGGAATGTGATCTGTGGGGACAGGAATAATAATTACATTAGATTTGAAGAGGTTTAACAACAATAAAGGCACTGAATAAACGCTGCACGAAGCACCCACCATGCACTTGCTGAAGTCGTTTGGGTCGACGCCTGGCAGAGCCCTCATGAGCAGGGGGAGCATGTGAGTAGGGCCCTCAGGAAAGCGCTGCCCACCTGACACTAGGCTCCGTGCCACACCAATCATGCAGCTCAGAGTGGCTGTCAGCTGGTGGGGCTCCGTGAGAGTCTCCAGAGCAGGGTATGTTCTATGGTAGAAGCAGAAAACAATGAGCCCTTTGTTCATTTCAAAAGTGTGGCCTTGTCTCTTATCTAAAACGGACAACTGGCAACAGTGTGCCAGATTCATAAGAAGCAGAACTTGGGTCAAATGCATCATTGAAATTCTGTAGTTTGGTGCAAACTTACTTCTCCAGCACGGGGGGAATGACCAACTCAGGCCTCATTAGAGCTAGGTTTTGCAGGGCCTGGGCAGCATCGAGACTGCCAGTTTTGCTGAACATGGCCAGCAGAACTGGCTGCATCATGCTCTCTACAAAGTCTGTGATATCATCCTCTGTGAGCTTGTGACTGTCTGGTATTGGTGTTAGCCACGTGGGCTTTCTGTAGCGCTCTCGGTGCAGCCGTCGGACGACACTGGCCGGGAGACGTTGGAGGAGCTTCATGAGCTTCATCTGAACAGAGAGACAGAAAAAGACAGCTACGTGACAAAGTAGTGACACACAAGCGGACAGTGTGCCTCCATGTAGTCAGGACAAATGGAGAGTGTAGAGGGTGTTTCATAGAGCATCTAGAGACACAGAGGGCATAAGAGACATGCAAAACACAGACCAATACACTGTGAACACAGCCTACTTGTTTTATATGGAAGAGCAAATCATGGGATCAATATCAGCTGGGTTTCATCAGTGGATGACTCTTTTTGTTACACACTGACATGGAATTTATAATTTCCACTTTTCTTCCTGTTCCAGTAATCAATGATATATCCTGATCTGACTTCAGTAGCTTCAGCTAAATGGATCAACAATCTCACATGTTTCCAAGCAACAGCCTAGAATACACACAAACTCATCCCCTTGCCAAAAATAAAGGTTTGTGTGTGAGGACACTTTGCTGCCTGTGGCTCTTCAAAATCTAATGGAGGGGGGTTCCTCAAAACAGAAAGGCATGTGGGCCTGCTCCAAGTGACCTTTAATAGCATTGCAGCCATCTCACTCACATGTTCCCTCGTTATTTCTGAACTACATACTGAAGTAAACCCAAGCAGCCGATGGGAAGCTTCCTAGAAAAATGATGACGAATGATTTCTCCCCCTGACACCGTTGCTGCCGTGTGCCGTTAAGCCGTGTTAACATGATGCTAGTTGGAACAAGCTGGACGAGTGACATGTTTAAACTCACTGGGAGCAGTCTAAACAGCATGACTCATGATTTCTGTAGATTGTTTATGATTCTTTTCTTGTCACATTTATCACACCCTCAGTATGACAAACATTCAAGATTATGTTTTACAGCGAAATTTAAAATGTCAACTGTAACACATACTGTCATATTTTGATCACAAAAAGTTGGCTGACTGGTAAAAAAGTGACTCACCAGCCAGCGGCCATGGTTTGATGGGTGGAAGAAGGATGTAATACTGTTGAAAAGGCCACTGAGCTGTGCTTGAGCTTGTTTGCTGGGTCCTCCCTGAAATTGACAGAGCATGGGTCACTAAGACAACGTTTTCAACACTAAATGTAGCTGCAATTAAAGCAGCATTTATGAACGATGAACTGACCAGAAGCGATGAGATCCAAAGCACCACATGGCTGATGTCGTAGGCGTTGGTGACATACCGTGGTACCATCATTGGACTGGTCCCCACGGGGAGATTTAAACTCCTCAAAATTCTTGTGAAAATCTGAAATGTGAAAAAAAGAAAATGTTAAGGCCTAATAATCTTTGCCTTATGACTTGTATACTTATGTTGATGTGGAGTTATTTGTTGTAAAATGTATCATAACCTTGTGATTTTTAACTGGGCTTAACAGGTGAGAAGTATGTTCATGTTTATACATATTGGTGTTGTCACATATGGATGGATCAAAATAGTCACTCAGTTGACACACAAACATGATGCAAGTCACTTCCCGTCAGCGACTGAGAACAAGATCAACAAGGAAACTTGATAGTTTGTTTCTCTGACAGGCACCATGTCCATGAAATACACACCATGAGCCAAAATCCCAAAGGTCAGGCCACACATGAAAGCATGTGCCACAAACCTTAAAAACAAACAAAAACAAAACTGTGTAGTGGGTGGTGGAAAGGGGTTATTCAGAAAAAGAGGGCAACAAACCTTCGGGATATAGGGGTCCCAGTCAATGTAGCCGATGTTGTCATTGGCCAAACGAGCGAAGAGGTTGACCAGGTGCTAAAAAGATATGGGATGACATGTTACACAGGGAAAACACACATACTGTTAACTACACATTCATTTTTTTTGACAAATTCATCTACTCACCACTTCCCAGCTCGGAAGATTCTGCACAGACACCCACAAGTTGATCAACTCATCGAACCACAACCTGCCAGACAATCAAATGGTTACAAAAGGAAAAGACAGCACTGCTAAGTTCATGTGACATTTAACAGTAAAGCATTACAGGAAATTTCATGAAATGAAAGTAGGTTTGGGGGCAGGGAAAGACTGGGACAGGCAGGACTTAAAGGGGCACTCAACATACCCTGACTTAGGACTGTGCAATATGACAATATATTGTGTGACAACAGAAAAATGTCTCTCGTTTCATATTATCATTTATTTCATTGTGTTGCAAATCACACTGTTTACAGAAATATTTTTCATCATTTGGAGTTTATCCATCTTTTGTGCAGATTACAATAATAAATTACTCTTCTTAGCTTTTTACTCGAGAAGAAGTAGAGACTATGTTTATTATGTTATTTATGTGCACTTGTTTCATTTCAGTTCAGTGTGAGAGTCTTTACTGCGTTTTGTTGTCATTTATGGTCGGGCTACTCTCTTCTGCTCTCCGTGTGTGCTGCACACAGAAACTACTCATAGAATTTACAGAAATTGTGCAATATCATGATATATATCTTTATCGGGATATGAGATTTCCTGTATCAGGTCATATTGCACAGCCCTCTCTAATAAGTGTGCCTCTATGATAAATGTCACTTTCTTTAAGAGTCCTTAACGATGCAAACTCCTCTCATATATGCTCCTCACTAATTTTGGCTCCTTTAATATGCAGCCTGCCGAATACAAGTTTGTACTCTTTGCCTACAGAACCTCCTGCATTCTCCAAAGCATGCAAGGTGTTGCAAACATAGTAATTTAGAAATTCATTTCCATGCAAACTCCTCAGTATTGCCATCATGATCCAAGATTAATCTTAGACTTATTTCTGCAATGTTGGATACAGTGGCTGTGAAGAGATGCATCTGATCAACATTCTGCAACCTTGTTAAGACGTTAGGTAAAAAGTGACATTTAAAGGATGCTCTGACAGTATCAAGGGGTCTTATGTTTGCCAAGATATCACTCAACACATCTTTACACCACTGCGTAATGGTTTGGGGAGAATGGAAAACCAGATGATGTGGTTAAAAAAAAGCAGGAAAAATACTATTAAAAAAATCAGCCACAAGAATCAATCATGGAAATGTTTACTAATTCAATTGGTTACAATTTCTTACTTGAATCCCTTTTGGTGCAGTTCTGGGGGTAGAGTCGTGGGTAAAAACAGTTCAAAGTAGCTGATTGCTCTTTGCATGGTGACGTCAAAGGGACAGAATAGCGGCCTCCACTCATCCAGCATCTCCTGAGTAGCAGATTCTGAAAAATATCTGTATGAGCAGAGAATCACAATTAGCTTTTTTTTGTAAAATGACATTTGCTGAGAGGAACGTTATTAATATCATTCACCAGCTTATGAATGGGTATATATGGACACTTGAAGCATCTCAAGCAGCAGAGCAGCTTAGAGAGCACTGCAAAGATGGACAAGCCTATTAGGTCACTTACAATTCTCATCCTTACACAACTCGGGACCATCAGATGCTGGTCACTGACAACCAGACATCACTGTCAGACTCTGAGGAGAAAAACCCAAGCTACACGCATATAAATACTTATATCTATATATATCTTCAGAGCAATAATATAACTGCAAATAATCAAATCCTCGTTTTGGGTCTGTATCTGTGTTTTTATTATGTTCATATTACAGACTGGAGACTGGAAAAACACATCAATCAGCAGCTACTGAAATTTCAATGTTGGAGCGCAATGTTCCACAGAGGAGAGATTATAGTCATACACCTGGCACATTTTAGCTGTTAGGGTAAATCCTGTGGTTCCACTGGGCTCATAGTCCAACAGGGGGATTGTCATGGTTCATTATGTGCTTGTGTAAACCCAGCAGGTTATTTCAGGTCACCTAGTCTCCTCTTGGATACTACAGTCACTGGAGGCGTTCAAAAAACTGTTACTTCAAATTGAGTCTACTTCCTTCTGCTGATCCACGGTGTCTCAAGCTGACGACAAATCACTCTCCCTTCTCAAAGTAACCGGAAACTCTCACACAAGACAGAATTAGATGAGATAATAGGATTATCTGCCTAAGAGTAAACTGAGGGACGCGTCCTAGAGCTCGCCCGAGATATCTGCATGCGCACAACTAAAATGAACACATTCAGGGAACTGTTGGTGACAGCAAAGCTTTGGAATAATGAAGAAAAACGCCGGTCTTCTTCAGCCACTACGACATCCACAATATCAACAACATTCAAAAGCAGGGAGCTCAAATTTTAAAAGATAGGACATTCACTCAGCCCTACAAAACCAAACTGCAGAAACTACAATTTTTGTCAAAATTAAGTTATGGATGAAATTGAACTTTTCTGTTTTTCAAGTCTGTTTTATCTCGTGACAAATTGTCTAAGATCAGTCTTGCTCTTTGTCAAAGAAATCATGATGTAAAAATCGCATTAACTACAAAATCAAACCAAAGCCGAGGCAAACTGCAGTAAGTGTAGTTACTGTGCTCTGCGACAGACATCCAATTTATTAATGAATGAGGCCTCAGTGCCTGTAAATCCTGTATTCTAGCTAATTTCAGGACAATCCAAAGAAGGGAATCTTTGTGTTCTCCACTGGTTTCTCATCAGTGTATTGTCAGCTAACCTGATTGTAGTGTATAGCAATAGTTTGGTTATCACTGCGATAGCGCTTGCTAACTAAACACTAGGGCTGTCTCATGGTCGATTAATTGGTTGATATGCTCTCGTCAAACGAAATTCTCATTGGTCGAATAATTGCTGTGTTACTTTCATAAGGAGAAAAGTGCTACATCAGTAGCCTTCCAGGATTAATCTATTATTTCCTGCAGCTAGAGGGACACACTAACAAATTACCTGTGAAAACGGGGGTGTATTCAAAACACACGAGTCTACCTCTGTGTCGTTGCCTGGGAGTAGGGCATTGTGTAGTATGTTTGCATAGCGGGTGGGAAAGAGTGAGCGGCAGGAAAGTGACAGTGGATGCGAGCGGAGCAGAGGAAAAGGTTAGCAGTAAGTTGTCAGTCTGGCAGTAAATGTACAGTACAGAATCCAGTGTGTCAGTTAATAAATGCTAAAAAGTCACGTCTGTTGTTTCCCTATGTGCTGGTAAAGTAAAGGGGGTTAGCTCCACAGTTAGCAACAATGGGTTAGCCTAACCTGACGACGCTAAACAGAGGAATAGAGAACAGAGAAATGTGTGGCTGCTGAGTTCACTGTGCACTCTGTCCTGTTACATCCAACAGAACCCCCTCCCCCCCGCGACTAATCGATTAGTTGAAGATTATGTACAAATCAATCGACCAACATTTTCTTTGGTTGACTACAGCCCTACTAAACAGGACAACAGAGTACATCAACATTAGTCTACAGACTGACAGCCCCTCCTCCTTCTCTCTCTCTCTCGTATATTTAATGGGTTACAGGAAGCACATAACACAACCTTAATCAGGTGTTACCTCACACACTATGTAGCTAAGTCATAATTTATATAACTTCAACTTGTTATCTACACAGCAAGCATTACAGCACTTTCAAAGTTTATTAATCTAGATTTGATTGATATAGTTTATCTCTATTAAGACAGGAACCTGATTATATTCCATAAGAGCATATATCTAATTCTAAAAATAAGTATATATAAATTTTACAATTAAAATAAATACATCAAGCCATCTTAATAGGTTAAACCTCACAAAACAATGCTGTAGGATTCCTCCAATTTTTCTTAATAACTCATCTATTTCAACCTTTTAATACACAATAAAACAATTAAATACAGATATAATGTAACAAGAAATCAAATTACAGTTAGATTTTCTCAGGAAGAAGACACTAAGATTGTTATTACTGCATTTTGCCTTTACATTACCTATATATCTGTTTAGGGTAATACAAAGGCAGAGTACAGTATCTGCATTTTTGGGGTCATAGGTCAAACAATTTGTCATGGGTTTTAGCCATGAAAATGACTTAAAAAGCACATATTTAATAAGCACATCATCACTTTTCTACCCATAATACAATTGGCTGCACAGTCAAACAACTTGGACGCCATTTTTCTCAGTTTCATTGTTAGCATAGTTACTGCGGTTTGTAGGGCAACACAGACAGATCAATGATTATTAAAGGTGTACTTACGGTCTGCAGCTTTTCACAAGTGTTTTCAACACATTTTCCACAGAGCTGGAATAAAAGAAAAAGAGAAAAAAAATGTCACTAATGTATCCAAATAAGCACTGAAACGCTAATGTTAGAGTAACAGTTAAACAATCTTCACACCAATGCAATTTGAATTTGACTGCATGCACACAGAAACTTCTTTACACACCTGACTGGTGTACAGTAAAAGAGAGAACTTTAAGGGCTGGTGTGTAGGGAGGAGATCTTAATAAAATGGCATTAACAGACTACAATCACTTCATTAAAAATAAACAGTCAGTTTTGCCAAAAGTGGTTAACTTCCTGGCTGGCCTATGAAAATACAGATTGATATGTCAACAGTTCCCTAACCGTTTATTCAGAACATGCTAGCTTAAATTCAATCATTGCTGTAACAGTTTGTTGGAGGTAGTTTTGTTTTTGTGACTATTAATAAAACTTCTTACACATTACAAAGTCCTGACATGACTATCTTCACATATAGACTGCAATCTCAGGGCTCTGGTCACATAACAGTGTTGAAAGCTCTGGACCAATATAACCACAGCTTTTGAGCTCCCCGCCCGCAATCCCACCTCTCTGCTCACATGCAAGCTCAAGCCATGCCTTGCTGGAAATGCCCTGCTAATCCCACTCACAAACTAGTTACTAATGTTGACATCTTTCAAGTCCTTTTTGTAGCTGACATACTATACATTTAATACTCTGAATTATGGGTGACACTCTGCAAGCCAAACTGCAACTACAGTACCTGAATGCATGGGTACTACTTAATGTTTAACAGTGTAAGCCCACAACACACAGGCCGAGGTCAAACTCATGCACTGCAAATCCAACAACAACAACCAGTCAAACTGAGTGTACCATTACATAGTGCTCAGACACTCAGGAAAGGGGAACCCCAGACTCTAGTATATGTGACCTTTTTATCTAAGTTGGAGTGAACCCTCACGTTCACCCCAGCACATTCCAGGAGGGGATGAAACGTGACAGGAGCTTCAGCCCCTCCATGACTTGAAAATACTGTGTAGTAGTGCAGGAGTGGCTAACTTCAAAACAAGCTAACGAGGGATATGAAACAGCAAAATCGTCTCTGAACTTGGGCCAGAATCTAGATAACTGTTGAGAAGTTAATAATGTAAATACTGACGCCAGACAGCTCATGTGGTAATACACAATTTATTATATAATGTATCATATCATATACTGTATAAGTTCCTATTATAGTCATCATCATTCTGTTACTATATTGCTGCCACAAAATCCACTATAGATGAAATACTGGGAACACGACATGACTTATTATAAGAGATCCCAGTAAAAATATTTTTTAACATATGTCTATTATGTTTCTGTCATAGCAAATATGTGGGATAGGAGGAGAGTAAAAAAATCTGTTAGCTGCAGTGCGACAGTCTCCAATATGAGTGAAATGTTAACATTGATTAAGCCTTAATTTATCTTCTGTCACAAGCTGCATACGGGGTGTCCAGTTTTTTGATTTCACATGCAATATATATTAAAAAAACAAAAAAAAAAACAAGTGAGTGCCTCAAAGGATGAATTCAAAGTAAAACACAAAGAGAAGTATTTTCCTTACCACCTCTGAACCAATTTTAGCATTATGAGTTTAGAGGATGAACGAGGCCGTGGAGAACTGAATGTGAAAGGAGACAAAGGCATAAAAAACACATTCAGCACACGACAAAGTGCCAGTCACTCAAAAATATTAACATACTATGCATCACTTAATACAATTTATTATGTAATCAGAGTATCATGTTTTGTGTGCATCTGTGTCATTTTGAAAGAGGTGAGCTGGCAATCAGCCGAAGCAGCTTGCTTTCATTGGCTGTAACGCAAAAAGTGATGTGCTAGCAAGGCGTTTATGTGATTAACATACAATGTTCCCATAGCACCATAAAAGAGCACCTCGCACTGCTTGCTGTAAGAACTTCATAGGGTGCAGCGTAGAGCAGACAGACATTTAAAAATCTCTCCAAAGCTGCACTGAATGCTCAGGTTGTAGTGGACATTGTTCCTTGCAAAAAAGGAATGTGGCTTCAGGAATTTTCCACTTGTCCTCCATTAATTAGTCCAAAAATAAGTAATATGCTTTTTTCAAGTTACAGACACCAAAACCTAGTAATTCTAAGATATGACAAAGCTGACTTGTGAAACTATTTTCCTTGATGTCTAAAATATTCTCTTTCAACAAAAGATCACTTGTCAGAGTCACAATTTCAGTACACTTCCTGTTGAAAATCTGTTTCATTGATTGCAAAGCACCAAACTGACAAATAGAGGTAAACAATGTATAACCTGGTTATGTACCATTGCTTAAGCTGTTAAAATATTACAGTAGGTATTCAATGACATGCTGTAAGCCATTTAGTTGTGAACTACTTATAAGAAAACATTTGAAAAGTAAAGAAATTGTAAATAAAATTGCAATGAATAGACTTTTGTGTGCTAATCTAAAGGCAATCAGGACAAAAAGAAAATGTCAGCAATGTTTTGGCAAATAGTGTGAAACCAACAAGGTCTTTGTTTATGCTCAACGCAAAGATTAAATAATTGTTTATCCTGCTATAACAATTAGCTTCCAGTTTTTTCAGTCTTATTCACATCAACATAAGCTGGTCCATTGACAGCAACTCTGTCACTGGACAAGTTCTGTTTTCCCAGTGGGAAGGTACAAAACATGCCACAATGTTTGTTCTGTTTTCTACAGTATATTGTCCTTCTATAATGAGTTTTACCATCAACTAAATGGAACTTTGTAGAAGAAATAAAGGGGGCAGGCTTATACTATCACTTCCAATTTTGGAAAAAAAAGTCAAAAGGAAACAGAAATGAGTAGTATGTTTTTTTCAGTAGTTACAATATTTAAAAAAAAAAAAAAAAAAAAAAACAGTAAAAAAGAGGCATACTTGGGAAACCAGTTGAGGCCCAGATGTTCTGTCTTAGAGAAAAGAATCCTGTCATGCAGCTCGTACAGTGGTCTCCACGGCAACTCAAGGTCCTCTCGTGACAGTAGTTCCCTTTTCCTTTTAGATGAATCACAAACAGGAGAGAATAAGCACACAGATCCTAACACATCATATCGTCTTAACCTATGGAATATATAACATAATATGGCTCAATATGTGGCTCAATAAAGCTGCAAAAATATATTATCAATGGTCACTTTGCAGCATATTTTTAACCATCTAATTTAACTAGTGGAGAGAAAAAATGAAAGAAAGTGGAGTGGAGAATAAGTTTGTGCTTATCATGTATACAATCTTGTTGTGTAAGACAAAAGGGGCCCATTCTTACTTGAGGAGGTTGATAAGAAGCCGGGCGAGGCCCTGCATCATGCTGATCTCAAGTCTAGGGATCGTCACTAGCTCATAGAGCAACTTGATGAACAACACATGGTCTTCTTTGCTGAACTTCCGTCCATACAGGCGCATGTACCTAGAGCAGAGGATTAGAATTAGGAATAATTGCTCCAGTTTTAACATGCATAGTAAGTGGTCAGAGCCCATGTGAGCAGCATGAACAACACAGACTAAATGTGCTTATGATCTTACACAGACATCCAAATTTTCAAAGAGTCAAAATACTGGTTCATTTTTTAAAATAACAAAACCAAAGTTGAACATGTGTGGGACCTTTGAAAATGACAGTTATAAACTGTTTGTATCACCATTAATATGCCAAAATACCGATGAAGTGAATCTGGGTCATCCCCACAGTAAACTTTCCATCTCTGAGCCTGCAGTGAGTCACTCCTGAACAGAGCAATGTACCAGCATGGGACTGAAACGGATTAAACAGCCCAGCAACCAAGTGCAACAAAATGAAATAGCACTCTAAGTAATCAACTGTCATATTGACAATAATTGTGCTGTGGCAGTGTGACTCTTTACTAAATAAATACAAAAAGGGGACAAAATACAATGTTGTGAACTTGAACAGAAACTAAATCCAGTGGAAACACGACAAACAATATGTTCCTGTCTACAAACATATCAAAAGTTGGGTGTAAATTGGAATCCCTTGAAGCAACTTCACAAGAAACATTTAAATTGTTTAGTTTTATTTAGAGGTATCTGGTGTTAACCTGATTCTCTGCTTTCAAAAACAAAACAAAACACAGGGTGCAAACTGGACTTTTGTCCACCAGCCAAACTGCTGGTGAATGTTCAAGTTTTACCAGCCTCTCAATAGATTACCATTGTTTATTTGGTTGGTGAGTGAAGCAAATTTACCAGGCACTTGCATATTTAACCAGCATTTGGCTGGTGGCTGGTGCTAATTTTGTGCCCTGACTACTGTGCTGTACTGCCTGGGTCAGATTGTTTATTTGGCACTCTGATCACCCAGATTAAGAAACCCATACCGTGCCTAATCAGATACATTGGGCAGATTGTAGTTTTATAAGCAAACAACCCATTAGGACTATATTAGATTATAAAGCAATGCAAGAGAGTTTCTGAGCCACCCAACAACAACTATTACTGTAACTTTATTTAGTTAAACAGTGTATCTTCAGTGTTGACCTAGAGCCAAATACACAACGTGTGCACAGAAAAGCCGCACATTACGTCTCAGTGTTGGCCGCCGACATTAGGCAACAGTTTGTTGACGTTACCTTCAAGAGGCTCAAGACTGAAAAGCGTTATGAAATGAGCAACAACTGCTCATGCAAATTAGGATAGCTAAGATTATTGGTACAGTACTTACGTGGAAAGTTTCCTCGTCCAAAACAGCACACCGGGCCATATCTCTCTGAGCTGGACAGCTCGGCCCAAGTTTCCTTTGATTTTACTCAAAATATCATTGGATTCTTCATCTAGCCTGTCCGCGTACGGCAGAAGTTTGTTGTATACGATGTCTTTTTGAGGAACAAATCCCAATGTGTCAGACTGTGCCTTTTTCATATTACAGATCCCAAGCTGGCTAGCTTTCACTACGCTAGCAAACTTTACTCTGTTTTTACTTCGCCCTTTATGCTACCCGGCTAATGTAACGGCTAGCAATTTCCCGGCTAGCTGCCGTCTCAGATTGAACCGTACGGTTGTTGTGGCCCACACAGCGACTTAAGTTATGAGATTCACAAGTTGACGACACGCTAGCTAACCATTTAGCTCAAGTTAAGTTAGCTTCCTTTACCCGCAAACGTTAACATCGTCGATGTCATCTTATTAAGATATTAAGGCTAATGAAAAATGAGAATTTGTCCGGAGAGCGCGTTGGCACTCGAATATTTCTCTTTCGGTTAACGTAATCCTAAAAAATATGACAACCGGCTAACGGTCTAGCTAAAGTTAGCTCCCTACTACAAAAGCACAGTCATATCCCAAGGACTGTCAACGTCGACTGATTCATCCAACTACGGCAAAGCTCACTGCAGACGACACCCAGCTACCAGCTACACAACACATCCGTCATATCCGCTAGCTGCTGCGAGAACTACACTTCCCAGCATTCGCCTCTTCATTCATTCTTTTTATAAATGCTTATCCTTAGCCACTCAAACAGGATGACTTGAAATCCACTTAAGACCGTGTGTCCTCTAATGGCGTTTCTTCAAACAGTAATTTGCTGTTGTTAAGGCCAGAATAACTAGCCTAAAAGTAATTATATTTTTGTAAAAAAAAACAAACAAACAAACAAAACAAAACAAAACAATTTATTCACTATGTTCTCATATAGTGACAGTGAAGTCAATAAATAAGTATTAGAGAAAATAATTATTTAACAAATTAATAATTTAATTTGCTAATACATAATTATTACAATAATTAATCTGAGATTCTTAGCCATTAACGGCATCATCACATAGTGTTTCTAAAAGTGAAAACATGCTTTAAAGGGTTTTTTAATGTGTAATTGCCCGTTTAGGGTAAATACCTACTCATAAAGTTTGACCTTTAGTTTATGGTCATCATATTATGGCCATGGTCACTATTATAGTTGAGTATTGACTGCCATCTTGTGGTTAAAAGCGGAGGTACAAGCAGCAATTAAAGCCATGGATGTAAAAGGGCAGAAGTCCCACTCTGATGTATTTGCCACTGCCGTCAAATGTTTTAAAAAAAGTCCAATTGAAGTGCTGTAGTTTGCACAAAGATGTCTAAATGTACAATTGAAGCTCAGAAGCTATACCAGTGTAAAAAAAAGTTTTTCAAGTCCAATCAAAGCGTTCATAACAATCAGGGTTTTGAGTTTTTTCTGTTGTGTGAAATGCGCTGTTCAATAGACGATCTGTAGTAACGGAAATTGACGTGTTGTCCTAGCAACCTGTAACGTTTGTCCACCTGAGACGTTAGCGTCGAGAAAACTTACTCCCCTCCTAATATTAGTCCCATATAAACCGACTTTAATTTCACTGTTTTGAAACAGAAGTAAAATAAGTACAGCATGGTTTCTTCGGTTACGTTAAACGGCGATTAATTCGCGTTATATTTGCCGTCAGTGGCACATAAACAAACGGAGGCGGTTGTAGTTGGACCCGACGAGCAAAGATGATAACAGAAAGGCTCAGTCTGACTTGTGATAAACACTTGGCACACCTACAGCTCCCATGCTGCCAGTCTTACTGTGGCATACCACTGCATGGGAAGGAAATGTTGATTTACAGTAATGTGGACGTCGAGCAGAAGGTTTGTCAACCAAGCTAATTGCTAATTGCTTGCTGACACTAATTATGTGCAGGAAGAGTTCTCCAAGTAGTATTTTATTAAGAACTTTTCATTAATTACATGGTGTCTGCAATTTATATAAAGCTACAGTGACGTAGCTTATGTTTGATGTGTTACTATTGTAAGAATTTATGCATCAATGTGTATTTAAAATCTCATCTTCTCCTTAATACATCCATGTTTAATGTACTTAACTTATATAACTTTATAACATAGCTATGTATTTCCTTCTTATCTATTGCCTCTTTAACTTGACGGCCTAAGTTAAATGCATAAAAAATAAAACCTAAGTAGTATTAATACACAATAAAAAAATATGAGTAAGGCCTAAAAAGACATTTTCTGCAAATTGGCCATAATAACACTTTACAATGTATTTACATAATTAGTTTGAAGGTGGGGAAAGGCCTATCAAATACAATGCTGTGTGCAACTCTAATCAAAATCCTGTAAGGCCTGAATATTTTTAACATTTCAGACTAATACAGGAGCTGCAGATAACATGAAGTAGTTACAACATATTGTGTATTTGACAGGAGTCCATGTTTAAATGTTTGTTCAACAGTCCTTGCTGCTGACTGGCCACCATCGTGAGATCAGTGCCATGACATTTGGAAAAGGAGGCAGACCTGTCCTCCTCTGTTCTGCCTCTGCTGACTATATTATTGTCTGGGATATTGAACTGTGCCAGAAGAGAATGAGTCAAGGTAAATAAATAGCTCTGACTATGTCAGTTAATCCCCTGGTCAGAGTTTGATCTCTTTTCATACATGTAAGTTTAGTTTGGTGTTGTTTATATAGTTCATATTGAATGATAGAAGATACATACCCCAGCTCCCCCAGTCTTGGAAAACATTTAAGATGTTTCATTACACTGGAGTCTGAGCTCCATGACTTGTAACATGAATTAAAATCATTTTCTGGAGTGAAAATCATGACAAGCCTGCCATCTAGTGAAATTTTACTAGATACATAACATTTCTGTTATATTCATGAACATCTGTTGGTTTGAACATAAACAGGCTATCTCATTTGTTTACAGGCAAAGTTGCAGCTGGAACAGTTATTGGGACTTTACTGGGTGAAGTCATCCATCTTTCATTCTGTTTTTCTGATGAACGAGTGGTTGCATGCTCTGGAGCTACTGCATATATACTCAGCTCAAAGGTACAACATGCTGCATGTTTGTTGAGTTAAAGAGGAACATCACAGAATTTTAACTGTTTCAAATGCTTTGTTACATCCACGGAAAAATTCGTTTCTGTTATTGAAAGCAGAATTCACAGGCTAAACCTTGATGGAAATGTTGTGATTGTGATACAAAAAATATATTTGTGATGCTTTAGGGGTTTTCAAAAGTTTTCTTTTTTTATAATTAAAGTTGCATTATTGTTTTTCACACCAGAGACAGGAAGTGATCTCTACCTTGACTGGCCATGTTGGACCTTTAACATCAGCAGAGTTCTGTCCCTGGGATAAACACATTCTTGTCACCACATCAGAGGACCGGACTTTTAAGGTACTGAATTAAGATTCACAAATGATAAAGTAAAAGAATTATTACACTTTTGATTTAGTTATGATGATGATGTAAATTTGTAGCAAATACCAAATATGACATATTCTATGACTGAGTTTGAATAACTATAAAGCACCATGCCTTGACTTTTTTCAGGTGTGGGATTTAAAAACTGAATCCGTCTCCTACCAGTCCTTTGTACTGTCAGGTATGTTATTATTACTATTTAAAGTCTTGTTGGAGAACATTTCTCTGTTGTCAATAGCAGTCACTTATTTAATTCTCCAGTCTTGAGTCAAAAGAGTAGTTATTGCGTATATGGTGAGATATTTAAAGTTCCCCTCCACTCAAAAATGTTTTATGCTTATTGTTACTAAAGTTAAATGCTTGAGCTTCACTGTGCAGAATGATGTATGTACAGAGTTTGACACTAGAGGGCTGTTTTCACATTCATCTGCTGAAAGTGGAAAGTTTCTCTGTGTTCAATGAAAATCCAATTTTAAGCGAGGGGGGCCTACAAGCATGATTTGTGACAACAAGACTAGTTTGGAAGCGTATACTCAACTTACACAAGTGCGATGTCGAAAGTTGAAGCCTCCAGTGCACAAACACTGAGAATGAACTTTACAGTGAAGTAGGAGACATCTTGTGTCCAACAGTTAAACTTTTAACTGTTTAACTTTTATAATCTGGAATTTTTAATGAGGGAGAAACAGTAGATGCCTTTTTTAGGATTTTATCATGGTAATTATACGTTTTTTAATGCATGTCTGGAGGGGACATTTAAATATTTGTACAGGAGAGGTGGTTGTATAAGAAGCATAAGTTGGGTCTATTTGAATTAGGATCAATTGTGAGTGCTTATGTTCATGCACTGGTAAAGTCTATGAAGAAAAAATAATTAAATTGCATGTTTTGTATAGTGAATGTGTGAAACTACTGTGTAACCAGGGCTTTGTTGATTGCGAACAGGTGTCATATGTTCACCTAACTTACTTAAAACTAATTCTCTAATTCTTTAGCCTGTCCACTGCTCAGTGTGTTCTTCTTGGAGGAAAACAGGCACATTATTACCGGCTCAACTGATGGACAGGTTATTATCTGGCTCACACAGCCTCTAACAGTTAAAAAAATCAGTATCAGAGAAAGAAATTCCACAAGTTGTGTAACACACTCATATCTGTTTGGTTTAGGTGTGGTGTTTTTCTCTCCCTGATGACCACAAGTGTCACCTGGTGACCAAAATGGACCTTCAGAAGATGGAAAAAAGACATCAAATGCACCAAGAGACTGTTAGCCATCAAGCAGGTAACAATGACACAGAGGGTGTAGTAAGTACAAGCTATGTGGGTGACGTTGATCAAATGCCTTTTCATAAATCCTATAATTCTTTCCCACTGCTTTGACAAGTTTACTGAATTACTTTGACACAATTTTTTATTGCTTATTTTCTTCTAGGAGTCGCAGAACAATCAGCGGTAGATAAAGTGGAGACTTCGAAACCTGTCCTCAAAATGGCTTTATGTAGCTCATTTAGTGACACCAATAAAGAGCAGAAAAAGTAAGTGAATAATCTTCATAGTATTCGTAAACAGTCTGAAACATTTATAGTAACCCAAGAACCCACTCATTCTTGGGTTTCAGGTTTTGGTTTGCTAATGAAAGAGATTTTCTGGGCCTGTTTACCACAGGAGACTCCTGACTCAGAAATGGGGTAATGTTGTGCCAGATAGGCCACGTTTAGAGAAGTGATAGTGCTGAAGTGCTGATGGCAACAATTCTTTAATGTTGTCTGACTCTCAGGAGACTTTAATTAGATTTGGCAGACCCTTCGTAGTAAACAGTTACAGGATGGATGGATGAATGGATCATGTGACTTAACCATCAGTAAAAAACGCTTCATTAGTCACAAGGAATCTTAGTGTTGAAGGAAGAAATAATACTGTCAGCACCTAGACCAATCTAAAGTGCTCAATTTTGGTCTCATTTCCGCAAAGGTAAAATTTTTATGTGATCCAGGAAAATTCGAAGCAATTTAAACACAGTCATGTCATGAAAAAACAATAAATATTGCAATTTTCTTCCATTAACACTATAGAGATGTCATACTGTCACAAAAACCTGGAAAAAAAAATCTAAAAAATACATCTTTATGGGCTTATTCATGCATGTGTCCGCACAGTCACTGAAAACATCACAAGAAACCTCATACATCACAGGAAAACTCGCAGGCTAGAAGCATAAACTGTTTCAGGCTGTTTAAACATTTGATGTTGTGATAGGAAGCAGGCACTTAAAACGCACAGACATAACTCTGTGTATTTTGTGGACCACTGGAATGAAATGGATGTTGATTCCTTATTGCTCTAAGAAAAGCATATGATCTCAGAGCAGTATCTATATCATCTTTTCTCTTGACACAAACAAAAAGCCTTAGGCTACAATTCACCTCATCTGCTGCATGGTGATATACTTATATCAGGCGTTTTAACAAATAAAATTATGCTCAGATGAATTAGGGGTTATGTAGTCCATGTACATGCACAGCTTAAAGTCACAGGAGGCTGCATGATGTCACTTTTAAAGAGTAGTATATCAGAATATCAGTGTGTGTCTTGTTTTTGTGTGCAGATCAGATCGTTTTTGTTTTTTTTGGAACATCTCTTTATTGAATAAAAATAGACTTCGTAAAAGTACTTCATTACATTTTCTGCTGAAAATTTTACATACCATCTGCTTTGTGTGGGTCTTTGTCACCTATTTGTGGCACTATTACTCAAAATACCAACAGGTCCATTATTCATGTTTATACATTAAAGGTAGAGTCAGTCATTCTGGAGAAAGATTGGAGAAAGAGATATTTAGACTAAGAATCCAAACAAATACACTCCTCCCTCCATGCTTCTTCAGAAGGTCCGCCCCCCAAATTCATGGATGCACATTTCCAAGGCAACGACCAAAAGAGAAATATGGCAGAATCTAGAGCGATGCCTCAGCTGTAGTCACTTCTGTTCCTCTCACACTTTATCACGAGCAGAAAAAAAAATCATCTCATGTGAGCACAACAGTCCATCCACACTCTCCGCCTCTCTACAGCCTCCCCACTTCTCACCTGACCTGCATTCTGCGTCTGTCCACAGAAGCAGCCGTCTGTCAGCTGCAGCTCCTGGGGAGCTGAAAGGACAACAGCTGGCCAAACTGCCTTCACCAAGCTGACTGACAGCAGAAATTTACTGAATCAAAATAGTTTGCATGTCAGCTCCACGGGATGAAATCGACATTGTTTGTATTTATTGATTCATTGATACAGCTAATAAGTTCAAAGCACACATACAGTGGGTGCTGGAGACAGGAGACAGTCATGTCCTCACAGAGACAGCTGCTCTGATTTTCCCTGTCCTGTACACAAGCACAAACTCCCCCTGTTGCTGTTTGGCTGGAGTACTGTTGTGTGGTTCGCTCTGAGCCACTGTGTTTACATACCCATTTACAGAGCCAGTGCTGTGTATGAACACCAGATTTTTTTTCAGCACACACACAGAACAGACAGCTAGCAGACTGTGAGGAGATATTCACTGAATTTAAGAAAAAGTGTATTGGATTAGAATCGCTGACTTTACCTTTAAAGCCACTGTGTGTAGAATTTTAAAAGTTCAGACTTTGGCACCCCCACAGGTAGATAAAAAAAATCATCACTGCATAAAGAAATGCATGCTGCTCATTTTTTTCTACAAACAAAAAGTTATGCTTCCAGAATAATTTAAACAATGCTATAATCACATAAAACATCTACACAATTGCTATAATTGTCTCCATCTGGAACAGAAGCATATGCCCAGCATGAAAATAATGAGGCACTACAACGTAAAACCAGCCTTGCACATAAACTCTCCACAATATAAACCTCAGCATGTAGCTCTGTGTAGGAAGTGGATAATACATTAGACTCAACTTCCTCTCTTTTCCTCTGCTTTCTTTATGTAGCAGTTGTTTCCATCTTACTGGGTGTACATAGTTTAGACTGCATGAAGTCAAAGGAAACTTGAATAAAACCCCTATAGTCTTATGGTGTGCATGCCTTGCCACGTCGTCACATCAGTATGTTTTTCTTTAGTATGTGGTTACATTGTCTTCTCTCAAATTATCAAAAAAAAATTCTTTTAAGGAAAAGCCTGTAACACTGTTTCTCCATATGATTCCTCTGCAGGAACAACAGCTGTTTGTGTATTGGAAGCTCTGATGGACTGTATGTGGTTGATCTGGCTACCTCAGAGCTCCTAACAGTGCTTTATTTCAAAGGTATGTTGGTAGCGGTGTACTACTCAAAAACTCAATAATATAAGCCTCATTAAGATTTATTTAAGGTTTTATTGCAGAACTGTTGCCTTATATTGCAGAGGATTAGACACGGCAAACAAACAAGTAAATAACTGTTTTTAAGCAGCATTTCCCTGCAGTCACTTAACAGTAGAAAACAATAGGAATGCCATCTATGTAAAAATATTCTGTTGAAAATAGTCCTTTATTTGCTGTTAGTTATATTGGTGTGCCACAGCAACACAAAACATATCATCAGTTTGTATTGATAAATAGGATCATTTCCTAAATGATGTCAGTTTGTGTATGTAATACATATGAAGTATATGGATGCAGCCAATCCTGTTCTTATTTCTTCTCATAATAGATTACTCCAACCTGAGCATCACAATGGCTGGGTCATGGTCCATCTCTGATGGATGCGACAACTCTGTAAGTAATTCCTATAGTTATATGGCAATTATGAGTTATAGTGCAGCGTAAGAGCATAATCCCCTGTTTTTATTTTCCCTTTCATGTGTTTTACAGTCATTTATTCATGAATTCTTGTCACACAGATGGTGTTTTTAGTGAGCTCTTTGTTTACTCCATGTGTGGTCCTGTTGGAGCTAAGTCTGTGTGACCTAGGGAGGATCTGGGCTGGAGGTGAAGGCTTTTCAGTGTTCCCAAGGTAACCGGGGAGTTTTGAAAGGCCAATATATGATGATGTTACAGTATGGTGACCTTCTGAAAAGCTGTTCTTTTTGCTGGCTCTCTTACACTTGTAGATCAAAGTAACGAATCACTACTGTTAGTAGAAAGTCATTATCTTGCTCAGAGACTCTTGCACCTGGCGGAGCCTTATATATACAATGACTGGAACATAAGACTACCTGCCAGAGACAGTTGTATGTATCTAAGATACTTGTATTTTAAATGATGAGGTCAAGAGTGTGTTGTATATCATACAACAATCTACAAAAGACACAAGAGTAAAAGCTTATTCTGCAGCTCATTTGCTTACAGCCTGCTTTGTTCTCTGTGAATGACTTAACACTGTGAGCATTTTTATATATCTAAGCTTTTAAATCCACATGAGTTTTGATTAAGCTGTCAGTACTGGATGTACTCCTTAATCCAGAAAATCATACTTATTACTCTCACAATAACGTCCCTTCATAAATGCCAGACTCAAAACTGTCCTCTGGGGAAATGAAAATGAAATTCATAGGTATTACCTATACCTGTATAAATGATGATTTAGCAAAATCCAGCAGCACCTATAAATAATGATAATTTCATCAACATTATGTGTGTTTCTAATTTAACAAATCTGCAATTTATGAGCCAAAGCATAATCATGTCAGCTTGTTAAAACTTGCAAAAACAGTGCTGTTATAGACTTCTTTTGCTTGTCCTCAAACAGTGGTCATCTGACCTCACCAACAGTAGAATATATGAGTGTGCCTTTTTTAATAGTTGGCCTTGTGTCTGTAACTACTTCTGACTTTGACATTTCCATATTAACTTGGTCTATTATAACCATTCCTGCCGTCTGTTTTTTCATGAGTCAACAATATCATGGTACTGAGAATTAGAGGGACTAGTGGAAAATGCTGTGTGCTTTCATTCCAGTAACTCTTTCCCCCGGGTCATCCCTCCCTTGTTTTCAGCTCCCCGCCACTGCTTGAATCTCCTCTGAATGCTGAGTTAAAGAAGAAGGAGTCCAACCAACCTAAAAAAAAAGGTCAGCGTCCTGTCTGTATCTGAACATTCACTCACCCCTCACTTACAGTCACTTAGGTAAAATAAAAAGTGAGTTACTGCTGTTTGAGGACTCTTGGTTTTAAGAGCATGACCTTTTTTATTATTCATTTATTCATTTATTATTCACTCATGACTGACTCGCTGTCTGTTTTGTTTAGCTACAAGATGATTATCTTAAATTGTACTTATTGAAGGTTTATAGAAAGTCTGTTTGACTATTACAAGAGCTACCTCCTCATTATCTGTAAGCATAGAGGATGGAAAACATTGCATCCTTTGCTTTGTGGGGGTTGTTGATGGGGCATTAGATTCTTTTCAGTTTTCATTTGCCACATGGACAGGTACTTCAAAATATGCAACAGTGAGAATACAACAAATCTGGATAAATTGTCACTGATTAGCCTGGTTGTAGGTTGATTCTGGCACTCGTGGATTTGAAGGTAACATGAGCTTATTTGTGGTTCTTTGCTGTATCATTAGGATCTGGCAGCTTGAAACTATTCTGCAGGGGACCCACAGTATACTGTGGTTTACATGTTGCTCTTACAGAGAGTTAGTGCTGAGAAAGCCAGTATTAGCCCGACTCCCCACAGCTGGAGTGAAGGGAGCTGCCAGTGCCAGACTATGTAGGGGATCTTCAGGGGAGTCTAGAGGTGCTGCGTGACTGCATTGTCAGACCAGAAACCACAAGCATTTACGGACTACTGCAACCCGCCATGCTGCCCCCATGTATCTCTGTATTCCTGGGGATATCTGCAGAATTGTATACAAATTACAACATAAACCTCTGAGACTCCTGGAAAAGTAAATGTTCCTCCATTATAAGCCTGGCACGAGTCTGAGGGAGCTTTTTCAAAAGAGCTGTGAGTGCAGATTGGATATCTGTTGTCAACTCACACCGCCATGTAACATAATCATGAAATGAACCAGGACTGTTGGCTTTTTTTGAGATGATGATGATGATCAGCTTTATAGTGAGGTTATCAGGGGAATATAAGCAGTTAGCATTGCATTGCCTTGGTTTCATGTTCAGCATACAATTTGAATGTATCTTAGTTTTGAATAGATAATGATCACATCAGTAACATAAACATGAAAAAACAGATTGAATTGATACATTATTATTTCAAGTTTTTCTTTATTGGGAATGTAACTTTATAAAGAAAATGTGTTTACATTTTCCTTCATTGTTTCCTTCACTGTTTAAAAAAATGAAATGATTTCAGAAGGAAAAACAGGCTTCGATTTATGTAAAAAAGACAATGGTTACTAAACTACAATATAATCTGAATTACTGCTACGAGACATCATGTTACTTTGAAGTGACACAGAGCTTTAAACGTTCTATATGTAGGAATCAGAAATTCCCTCTCATTAGTGACACCAGTGGCCAATAAGTGAGCTGCAAGCAACATCCTGTTGCTCGTGCTTGTGTGATCGTGGCATGAGGTGATGTCTCTTTCCTCTCTTACACTTCTCATAATTACATAATAGATCTCTTACATTGTGTTTTGCACCATGTTTCAGCAAAGCATCTCTCACTCGCAGTCAGTCAGCCCCCCCAATGCTTTATGTACATGCACACGCTCACAAACAAATACTCACACACAGACTCCTGTTGCACTGTGGCTGCTGGCCTATGAGAGCCAAACTGCACCGCCAAACTTGCAAAAATATATGTTAATCAAACACCAGAACCAGACCCGACCCGCAAACCGCCAACTTCTTTTTACCAACCATGTTTACTAAACACTGGTAGGCTCAGTGAGCTGTGGCCTGGGAGCAATATGCTATGGCTGGGGAGCAATGCACCATAACGGGGGAGCAACGCACTGCAGTTTTGTTGTGAAATGTGTGCTTGTTACGACCTTTGGACAACCAACAGAAAAGGCAAAAGGGGTAAACTATGTTCTGCTATCATTCTAGAGCTTGTTTTTTCTGCTCCTTTGTTGAGGAAATAATGTTTTAACTGTGTGTACTCAGGAGTGGGCGGCTTATTGTGGGGGTGTTTTCTTGCGAAATGTGTAGTGGTCAACAGAGGCATCTAGCTGTTTCATTAGCTGGAGAGCTAATACCTGTAGGGTGTTCAGATAGCACCATTTTTGTTGTATTGTTGTGTCGTTAAGCCAGTCGTTTGTTGACGTTAATGGAAGAGAGGCAAGGCACTCGGGAGCGCACAAAATGTCACATCCTTTGGATTTTCGCGGGAAATCCCTTACATAGAAATCAGTCCACAGGCTGTTACGGACAACGGAGAGAGTCGGGGAAGGTCTCATTTTTTATGTTACATTATAAACTGTTCACTCATTGGCAATAAAAAACAATTAATAAATGTAAATTGTTTCAGAATTCTACATATAGAACCTTTAAACATCATTGTCATTCTCATATTTTAAAGCTCCTTCACCAGTTTTGGGTATAGTGAGATTTGAAAAAAATCTGTGAGACACAGGAAAATGAGAGGCCTTTACTACTACAGTTTAAAATGAAAGAGGAAAGTGTTTCATTAGTCTAACTTTTATCACTGCATTACAGCAACTAGAATACATTAAGCATAAAAATGTTAAATTTAGCTGTCTATTAAAGTTTGATATTGTAGCTTGTATTTTATTCTTATAGCTACATGTACATTAGTATACAGTATTATTGCACTCTCTGTACATTTCCCCACTGTATGTTACACACATGTTCCACATGGCGTGCATATTCTTCAGGTGCTACATGATTTCTATTGCTGTCAGATCCTTAGTTTGGCTCCATATTCATAATTCCTGTCAGTCTTCAGTTACAGTTGCTCTGATACCTCCTCACTTCTGCTCTCGCTCCTTTCTCCTACTGTGTGCCCCACTTTTCACAGGTCAGTAAGGTAATAACTCATACCAGAGACTCTGGTTACTGTCAAAATAATATCTTAGAGACATACTGTATATATACCTGCTATGGTTTATACATTTTTAGAGGCTTGAATGGTCTTTTTCTTGGGCTAAATTCAACAGCTAACTCAGAGGGAGGTCTGTGTTTTGCCATCTCTTGTTCTTTGTCTGAGAACAAGAGTTAGTGGTTTATTTTAGAATAAACTCTTGAGATGGCCGTAGCCTTGTCCCTCTAATGCAGGCAACCCAAATTGTGAAATGAATAACTGTCACTTCTTAAAATCACAGGATCTAAAATAGTGATGTATATTTGAAGTCTTGTCAATCCAAACCACCTGATAACTACTCTTGGTTTTTAGTGCTACAGGTGCAGACCTAAACACAGCAGATAGTCTTCTTGATGGTGTTGCTGTATTTTTTACCTTGCGAGTCAGCTGGATTCGCAAGATCACGGCATCATGAGATCACGCGAGAATCCATCTTGTCAGGCTTCAAGTTATGCGCTTGTGTCCGAACCACCGGTGGTGGATCAATTAGTGACGTGAATCCAGCTGCCTCACAAGGTAAGACAGTGATAGACGATGATAAACAGATAGTTCATCCCATCACCTGCCAAATATTTTTTGAGAGTCCCTGCCCTTTTTCAAACAGTTTCCATGGACAACTTCTCAGATGGTTCTGTGTAACAAACCATCTGGTGTGTCAGGTTAATGTATTCTGTGACTGCAGGCTAAACCTTATTTTCACCATTTGTTGCTAAACATCCTGATGTTTTCAGCTAGACTGAAGAATTTCAATATTATGAAACATTTTTTTCGTAATCGTTGAGACTAAGCCCCTTCCACTCCTGCCATGCTACTATAGACCCATTTTGGGGGGGACAGGTGATCTTTAGGGGGAGTTAGCAGGTCAACAGTATATGCCACGTAGAAGTAGTATACATCATATGAAAGCTGGGAACCTGAAGATTAATTTGACATACAGCTCAGTTTTTCTAGTAATAAATCTGTAAAAACATTGTGTTTTGTTTAGGTGCCTATTCAAATTTTGAAAGTTTAGACTGTATAAGGGCTTAGAACATTATGATGGAAGCATATGAAGGCCATTCACGTACTCAGTTATGTCTCATAAGTTGTTGCAGCAATTTTTGGGTTGATACCATTTGTTACACAGATTTAATGCAAAATGTAACCATTTTCGACCACTCAAGAATTGATAAAAATGGTCAATAATCCCTCTAAATACCACATTAAGACACCAAGACCTTGAGGAACACCATAGAAAAATTCATGCTGCGGTTTGGTATCAAAAACCTTTGACATTTGGAGATTTCTATAAGAATTGCATTTTTTGGCAATTTGATTGCGAGCACTTCTGTTCTGAAAATTGCTCAGAAACCCACTTACAGTCAATACACCTAGGGAAGCCATACATCCTCTGAATGCTCTACATCTCTAATTTGTGGTTGTAAAGTTTCATGAGGCTGTGATTATCCTAGAGGTCACAATAGGTCATTTTACAGAGTGAGGTCAAGTTTCAAAAAATAGTCTCACTACAATGAAATGACTACTATTATAATACAATTGGGCTCATTGAATCCACAAGAGTCTCAGCTTTCCATTCATACCAAATTTTTGCAATTTCAAGATTGTTTAGGGACCCCAGTATGCAGAAATATTCAAATACATCATTTTTAGAATACACAAAAATAACACATTTATACTACATGCAAAAAACTGCATGGTTTCTGCCAAAAACTGCATTGGATTAGCGTAAAGTGAGCATGTCTGTAAAGGGGAGACTCGTGGGTGCCCATAGAACCCACTTTCATTCAGATATCTTGAGGTGAGAGGTCAAGGGACCCCTTTGAAAATGGCCATGCCAGTTTTTCCCTTGCCAAAATTTAGTCTAATTTTGGAGCTTTATTTAGCCCCCTTACTGACAAGCTAGCATGACATGGTTGGTACCAATGGATTCCTTAGGTCATCTAGTTTCATATGAGCCAGCAGCCTACAGCCTCTGAAAGACAGTAATGTCAGCTGAGGACACCAGGGTCCTTGGGGAGTGGAAGAGGTTGGACTAAGTCTTACATCATGGGAGCTGTGAAAGGAGCACACAGCAAACCGCTGTGGTTTTACACAGATATGACTAGACTTGGAAATTTGTCTGAAACTCTCACTTTTCTTCAAATAGGGTCTAATGTTAAGTCAGCGTAAATTATAGGGGCAAAAAATTGAGATTTTTATTGCCCCATAAAACTAAATGACCATTATATATCAGCAGGGGGTCGATAGGGTTGTTGAGCAATGTCAACGGAATGTGTTGCCAGGTAATTAGATTTCTGGCCTTAAATGCTTAGTTTCCTGCATATAATTTGTTATAGATCAAAGGCTACTCTACAATACCCTACCCCACGCAACACAATGAAGGAATGGAGGAAGGTGCTTCATGTGGCCAGTGTCACAAGACCTTTTGTTCTCAAGTTTATAAAAGGCAAATAATGCATTCATTATTAGTACAGTATTTTGTAACAATTCATTTTTCTCCATTCAAGAATGGTACAGTGGGTTTGGAGATATGAGTTGTACTAATAATTTGTATATAAATGTCCCTTCTTCTACTATTTGCAGATAAGATACCAATAAATACTGATTTAGCCTAATAAGTTGAATAGTGGGTTCATAAAAGCTTTTACATTTACTCATGGTACCTGGTACCACCAGGGGAAAGAAGAATATTGCTTTTACAGAAGCAGCGCAGCAGTTCATTGGAAAGAATATTATTGACAGTGATGCCCATTGTGGCTGAACAGATAAATAAACAATATGTATTCAGAGAAACTCAAATTTCAACTCAAAATCCAAGGAAAAGGGAACAGAGTAATTGTTCAAGGGATGTCAAGTGTCCTTTACAGGAAAAATACCCTTCAAGCCAAAACTCAAGTGAACATTGACACTGCTGATGATGATCAAAGATGAAAAGCATTCCAAGATAAGAGAGGATTGAAAAGAGTTCCAGATGTGTTTCTTTTTGTTGTGGACTGGTCGGTTTCACTGCTGTTTGCATCAAATATCTTTTGTCTTGGGCCAGTAGCTATACTTATTTGCAAAGAAGAACTGACAATACTTAGCAATAGCCAAAGGATTCACAGGCAGGTGAGTATGTTTAACTGCTTAGGTTTTGTAAGTTTAATGATATATTATACAGATTAAACCACAGAATTGTGTTGTATATTGCTAACTTTATGGTAAACAGTTTTTGTTGATAACTATACTAACCATAAGTTTTCATGTTATTGACTCTTCATCAGGGATTCTATTGTAAAGTTTCCATTTCTAAAAAGTTTGATTGATAATCTGTCTTTTTGACATATGGAAAATAGACTACTGCTGTAAACACATCAGTGTGACTGGATAAGACCACGGCACCAATCAATCTGTGGAAAAAAATGGTAATAGATTGCAAGACCTGTATTTAAGACACACAGCTAACTTGTCCAGGTCTACTTGCAGTTTGTAGTTTTGTTAGTCAAGTAAATTCATTGATTGATTAATATTAGATGAAATGTATGTTCAACAGGTTAATCTTTGCTTATGTTAAAGCAAGTGCTGAATTGGAGTCAAAGCAGTGCACCAAATGTATATGTATATATATGCTTTTTTTTTTCTGATGCAACTGAAGTCCTAAATTGCTGCTCAGAGATTATGTGACTTCTTCTTACTTTGTCTGTATTTGACAGGAGAGCAGTTTTTGGAAAGCCTAACACATTTTAATAGCTGTGGAAAAAATGAGCTCATTGTAATATAATAAAGGCACTGACAGCGAACAGGGAGCAACTGCCCCATCCCCACAGTTTGTGGCTGATGCACTTAATGCTTACAACACAGAGCGGTCACCCAATAATATGGATCCTTCTTTCATTGTATAATCCATCAAAACCCATTACAGTATAATGAGAAGTTCTATCCTTATTATTGAAACTAATACTGAGGGTTTGTTTTTCCTTCATACCTTTGACTCATATTGTAATATCTGTGCATTTGCATATGGGACTCTTTCTTTTAAGTTTAATCTTTTATCTCTGCCTTGGGTACATATACTGTAGGTCATTTATGCTCATGGAAGTACTTGTGTTTGTCACTGTGTCCTTATCTTTTTTTTTTACAAAGGAGGTATAAAGGAACAGCCTCTTGTCTTCCATTCAAAGGTGAAGTCATCTGGATACAGCAGCTCCCCAAGGTAGGTTGATAAAGTAATTTTTCGCCTAACAGAAATTCAAATTAAGGCACAGTACCGGTCAGACTGGTACTGTATATTCTATTGTCCCAAAATTGGGTTAGAGTAAAGAGAAACTGTACATGTTTGAGTGTAAGGAGGAACTAAACTTTTTATATTCCATGGATTTCCCTGTTTTCTTAAATTGCAGGTACTTAAAAAGTATGGCACATGGTTTCAATTTCTCTAAGGGCCGCCCATTTTAAAATGTGGCATTTTTTATGGCATTGCCCTTGCAGGACACATCACATTCATCTAGGTCACATTAAAGGGGGCAGTGGGGCAAGCAGACTGCAGCTGCCCAGACATTCTTTCCCCAGAAACCTTTTAGTTGTTCAGCTTCATCTGCTTCTCTGGCACTCCAAGACTTAACTTGTACAGAAGATGTACTCTTTGCATCTTGTCAGTGTACCCCAGGCGACACTCCTCCCAATCCATCATTCTCAATACACCTTAAAAGGCAGACAACGTGGAGCATCCCCTGCTGGTGTCTCAATTACAACACCTTAGATCCTTTTGGATTAGAAACACCAACCGCTTTCAGCCCACTGCTCTTTGCAGCTACTCCCACAACAGCGTTTTTGAACAGGGTCCATTTAAACTGTGCCAGGATACAATGGAAGATGAGAGTTAAAATTTGTGCTGACAGAGAGGCATTCCCAACAAACCCTCCAGTGTCTGAGCCTCACAGGCTGTTCTGGCAGCCTAGCCCACAGTCTGGTTTAGCTCACCACAAGACATCATAGCCCAGCTTCTTTCTTGATGCATTTTGATCCTCAAAATGTCAAATAAATTGCTAATTAAACTTGGGGACCTATTGCAGTCTACAAACTGCATTCTAAATCTATTGTAGACTACAATTAAGCATTTTTATCGTAAAGATTAGTAGTAAATAGTAAATCAAAAGTAATAGTAAAAATTTGATGTAGACCAAACCATAAAGGTTGAAGTTTTGTTGGCTTTGTTTTTCAGAAGGGTTATGTTTTCACCTAAAACAAATGTTCAGAAAAGCAGATCCTCGACAAAGGCTAGCAAAAATACGTAAGCACTCTCTTCTATTGTCATTTTTCAACATTTTAAAACTTAATTTTTGCCCTGACTATTGATCATCTTTATTGTCATTCAGAGGTTTACTCCTCAGAGATTACCCAGCAGACAGCGCAGCACCCACTCTTCCACGCGTTCATCTTAGCATTGCTAACAAACCAGTCTACTGCCTTCAGTATACAGGTGAGACAATTACTGAAGCTGGTTGTGTAGTACTGTCCATGATCTGTAAAGCAATATATGATAATGCATTTACATAATCTTACACTTTGTAAGGAGTGCACATTCAACTGTGTTCCTTTTGCCAAGGAATTATCCGAAGTGTTCTATTGTTTATCAAATACAACCAATCAGTGGTGAGTAAGATGGCAGGAAAATATATTACTAAGATAACTCTCAAGCCAAAGTACAGTACTAATTAAAAAAGAAGTGTAAGGAGACAGAAACAGGAGGTTTAGACTTGGTCAGCTCCTGGTTAGGTCTGTGTAAGTCTGACCTACTCCATATACAAATGAGCACTTACTTGTACACTGAGATGCAAGTTCAACTAGGTGATAGAAAATTATCATCATCCAAGGTCATGTCCTAGGACCATAGGGTAGTTCTACAACATAAAAATACAATTTTCATTCATTAGAATTGGAGAGACCAATTGGAGCCTGACTTTATATTATTTTATCAGACATTTTTATCAAATAAAACTGATAAAAGCAGTTTTATCACCAGTTTTGTCTATCCTCAACTAGAAGGGTGAATTAAGGTAAACAGTAATTGAACTTAGACTGTACTGTACGTTAGCTGCCCCATTTTATTAAATTTTGATTGGCAATAAATTAAAGATACAGAATTATATTACATTTAGTATAAATTTCCCTGTCAATTTTCAATCAAAACACTTTTCTTTCCTGCTCTGTTTGAAAACCTCTTTCCTATAATCAGAATAATAAATCAGCTGTTGACTGAAAAATCCTAGTAAAACAGTTCTGTGTTTCTATGTTTCTCCCAGGTGACGGAAAACAAATCCTGTGTGGTCTTGGCGACAACTCAGTGCTATTGTACAAGTCCTCCCTTACTGGCAATCCAGCTGTCTACACAGGTGCATGAAGTTGACATGAGCACCCAGGCCTTCAAAACCTCTGAGTTATACTTGCCCTCAGTCACCAGTGGCTTTAGTCAGCATTGCTTTTGATGTTTGTGTTTCTTTTACAAAGGAGTGATTCAGTTCATTTTATGCAATAGTCATTATGTGTTTTTATAATGGGGCTTCACTAATTGACCTGCATATTTGGCTCACATTTCAGAGCTGTTTTAGATTAAGATCTTCATCCTGATGTTAATAGGAACACTAAGAAATTCATCCTCAGCTTGGATTTAGATCTACCTTATTTGGATTATTCTGAATAACATACTTTGAAATGGATCCATGGTTTAAGATTAAAGATTCCAAGGAAAATCCTAATATTCACTTCCCAAATATTCACTCTGTTATCGCTGTCAAAACTGTAGATTAAGGTCCTCTTTTATCAGAAAAGCATGGTGTGGTTATATTCCAAAGCATGACTTTGGTACATGCCGTCTTTGTTTTTGTCAAACAGTAAGACCCAGGTGGTGGTGGTGGTGGTGGTGGTTGGGAGGGGGGAGTAAAGATGAAAAGGGCACATTGCCTTTTGAGACAAACTATTGTGAGATTTAACTAATATAATTATACACTATTCTTCACATTATTAAAGATGTAAGTATTACTATGAGCTCTCTGTTAGGAGATAAATTCTGTCTGCCACCAAGCGACCTTAGCAGTAAAGTAAACATTGATGGGCAAAGAAAGGATATACATGTATGTCAAGCTTCTGTTTGCACTTGATGACTAAATTGCAGCGTGAACACACTCTCCACAGGGGGGCAGCAGAGATAAGAGGACAAAAGTTGGGGTGACCAGTAGGTCACGGTGATCCTCTGAACAATACCGTAAAAGTAAATGTTGCAACCACACACTGCATTTCCAGGTGAATTCTGAGCCACTCTCTTTGTACGCAGGGCATGACAAGCCAGTGAGCAGTGTGAGCTGGAGCCTCAACAGACAGTGGTGGTTGAGTGCCTCAGAAGACCAGACTCTACGAATCTGGACCCATGGCAGCCCAGAGCCTGCAATTATCATGGTAAATGTTTCATGAATTCACTAACACACACTTGTGTATTTTATTCATTTGTATTGTCTACATTCATTCCCCTTCCTTTCACCCTAATCTTAACCATCATGCCTGACCTCAATCCTTAATCAAACCTTAACTCACTCATTATTCTAACCCAAACCCAAGTCCTAACCCTAAAAAAGAAGTGAAGTACGAACCAGCCAAGTGACATCACATTGCAAAAATGTCCTCCCACTGAAGGTCTAACTCAAATCAGTTTAGAAGAAAAAAACTACAGACACACATTTTTACTCCCACTCTTGTCTTCAAAGAAAGCTGTGATTGTGGGAAGGATAATTGTCGTGTTGTAAATGAGAAAGTGATGCCACACTTGAATGACTGTGGTTGCTGCTGTATCCACAATGTTTTGCAACATGTTCTCATTTGCCGTCCTCAAAAAAGATGCTTTAAGAATATAATCTCTCAGGTTTGTGAAGACAATTGTCTACTGTCATTTGCTCCGTTTTCGTCTTGTTTTTTCCTTACTGCATTGTCAAGGAGCTGAAATCTAAGATTTTTACTCTCTTATACTTGTTTAATGAGATGTAACAATAAAGAACTTGATCTTGAACTCAAACTTGTTTGTATGTCATTAGAAACTCAGCCATGGTGCACCTGTATAACAAAGTTTCCATAGTGGAATTTCTGTGTAATGCTCTAAATGTATCTTTGACACATTGATATGAAACTTGCTTAATTCACTTTTTCCTTTTCTAATAAAAATAGCCTCATGGAATTAAAAATGAGAAAGCCAAATTAATTGGGGTGATGAAATAGTGTGTTTCTTGGCTCAAAGATAGTGACTTTGTCATTCAGAGCATCTGCTCAACTCAGAGCATCCAAAACTCTGATCATATGCAGACCCTCCTTACTTCATGAGGTATCACATTCCATGCGACAGTAAGAGATGTGTCTCATTTCCCATGCCAAGTGAAAACAAAGATTTGTCCTCAAATCTGGGGTCTCCCTGTGGCTGATGCTAACCATCCCTGCTTTGCTCCACTCAGATTGTTTCGAGCTTTGCCGTGTCTGCAGCCTTTGACTACTTGGTTTTCTTGTGAAACAACTTGGCAACAAATGCAAGTCTTTTGAGAGACAAGAGCTCCGTTAGGGTGAGCCAGAAGTACAAATAGCTTTTCAGAGTTCTCTAGAAAGAAATCACTTGAGTGACCACACAATATTCCCAAAACAGTGTTGGAAGTCTTCAGATGTCAGATTATTGGTAGTCTTGTGAGATTGGATAGGGATTTTGGTTTGAAGTGTATGTAAATGATATCAGAATTTAGCAAACATTTAAGATTTATATTGTCTACCATAAATGCCCACAAGTGTATTATTCTGGGTTTATACTGTTTTATGGAATAACTCAGACAATACTTCACATTTTAGTGGCTTGCATGAGCAATTGATCAATTAAAAACTATCGAGTTGGACAGTACTTATTATTACAGCTTTTTATTGCTTTCAGAATTCAGCTGTGACTTGACTTTGTTATAAATAACTCTGAGGCATCATGGAGTAATTAGACAAAGGTCTGAATCAGATCAGACCAAACTTTTTCCAAGGTCTAAGTCTAAATCATGGTCGATAAAGTTTCCAATAATTAAACAAGACGATAAATAGAAACATTTATTAAATGTGTTGTTACTAGTTGTTCTTCCTATTTCCAGTCATCCTAGGTTATATTTTTATTTTAGTAACATATTTTCCTGCATCATGAATGTCTCAATCTTGATTTTTGTCTGTCGTCTTTCCTCCTTTAGGGCGACAGCATGTTCTCAAAACCCATCAGAAGTGCCCAGTTTTATTACCTCGACAAATTTTTGCTTCTGGCATCTGGACACTCTCTGTACTTGTACTCGTATAATGTGGACGTCACACGCGATGACATCAAAATGTAATTAGTGCGTACACACAGAATAGTTTGGCATGTACTCCTGTTTTGCTCGTTCCACCTTCTCAGATGTGAGGATTTGATACTTTTCTTTGTCATGCATGATGGAAAGTTGGGTTTTATTTTTTTTGTAATAATGACTTCCATTGCAAATACATTGATTTCAACAAGTTTGCAATGCAGGCAAAAAGGGGATTATAGATCAAAGGATTGGTCTGTTTTAAGATTTATGTCATCTATTTAGGAGGCAGGCTTTGTTAGATTGCTTTGTTAGTAATTTGATGGGGGCCTGGCTTTATTTAGCTGCTACCACAGACACTGCTGACAGTCATTACCACCCAAACTGCTTGACTGTGTACTGTAAGCTGTCAGGGCTTATTCTGGAAGCCAGGGAAATGACAATCAAGGGCTTCCAGATCATATTTTAGCAGTGCATGTTGCTTATTCCTCTTTTTCTTCTTTTAGGTAGTTGTTTGTATGATGCATCTTGTGAAAGGCAAACAGATGATCTGTCATCAGTCAGTAAAAACAAAATCAGAAATCGACTATAAATCTTACTGAATTCTGGCTGAGCTACACAGCTTGTAAAGCTAAGGGAGAGATGAAGACTGATTGGTGTGCAGAGTGATTATGTTTGTTAAAATGGAGATCATATGGTTACTTTCACTGGTTCTGAAAATAATGCAACTTTCTCTTTTTATTTTAGATATCAGCAACGGAGTTTCATCAGAATGGCAGGATGCATCCCAACAAAATCAGGAACAGACATTACGGACTTGTCTGCAATCAATGATTTCTTCTCTTGTATCCTTTTTCTCATTATTATTCTTGAGACAGTGAGTGTTATATTTGAGACAGCTTTAATGCTGTGGAGGACAAAGTAAACCGATCCCTTCAGTAGTTTTACTTGGAGCACCTTGGCTCATTTCCATATCGACCACAGCAATCAGTCTGTGCTTCATAAAATCTTCACATTGCCTCAGGGCTTCCACTGGCTGATTTTACCTGTAAATCATTTAGGTGTCTGTAATTATTCATGAATGTCTGCATTCCAGCCCCTTGTTAGGGTTTATCATGCATTTACTTTGTAATAAATCCGCTGAGCTGAGCTGCGCAGTGTTTGGATGAGTTAGATCCTGTCATGAGTTATTTTGCACTACTGTACTGTGAAAAATAGATATCCAGTGATTACATTAAGTTTTAATCTATGAATTGTATACATTTGTAATAACTCACTTGCTAAATTTTCTGTATATATTATAAGAGTTAATTTGAGTATCACTGTATCTATACAGTGTATATGTTTTCAAAAGAGAACTGAAAGCGTTCAATAGAGATAAACTATAAATGAATGAATAGATATACATACAGTACATTAATAAAACCAAGAAGACAAATATTAATAATGAATTTCTAAATTGGAATAATATTTTTTTCATGTAAAGTCAAATCTCTTTCAAATCTCTTTTTTTTCTTTTTTTAGTGGCTTTCTTTGGCATTTTGGCCTTTATTGGATGGTTGAAAGTGAATAGGCAGAGAGGTAACAATGGGGGAGAGAGAGGTACTGGACCTGAACCAGAGAAGCTGTGGTTACTGTGTATGGCATGCATTGTAACCATTCAGCCACCATGGCACCACTACATGTATGTTCTTTTACGTCCTGGAATGCTGACTACTAAATAAAAATGTCTGAGAAGACTGATTTAACATTATACATACTCAGATATCTCGCATTAACTGCATTTCTGTCATGCCTACAGCTCCTACATAATAGATGCCATAACTTTCCTTAAAAGCTGTGTCAGACATCGTCCTGGTGTGTGGTTCAGATCGGTCCATTCAAGTATTTGACATGAACAAAGGTGCAGTTGCCTCAGAGCTGCCTAATGCCCACAGCAGAGCCATCCACTGCATTACACAGAACAAGGTGAGGCCATCTAAACAATTTAACATAAATAATATAACATCATATGGGAAATGATACACAAAAAGTGTGAGAAATGTGTTCATGGCATTTGATTATTCAAGGTCGGAGCCTTTATATTGATATAGAAACAGTGGTCACTGGAGAAATAGTTGTGGATAGGTTTGATTAAGTGGCATTTATAGGAAAACTGGAAACTATGGAGAAAGTTTTACTCCAAAGTTACACAGTTGTGACTGTGACCGATGAAATACAATAACCAGTAAAAATTAAAATATCACCATTGTTTTTATCACACAGTCTGCAGCCTCAACTCTACCTTCTTACATCATTAATAGAGCACATTCATTGAGTGTGATTCTAAAATGCAAAATTATTTCATACTTGTTACTCTACAATATTTCTTCCAATGTTTCCTCATTCTGATCTCAGACAGTTTGCATTCAACCATACACTTTGATGTCGTGAAAACAGCACTTACCTTTAAAGTCATTTTAAATTACTGAATAACAAACTTATAGTTTCAAAAAGTCACACACGTAGGTTTCTGAGGCTTATGGGTTTTTGTCAAATCTGCGTCAGAGATTTGTTTTTCTCTTTCGTAGCTGATAGCGTTTGTGAATGGATAGAAGTAAAGACATCCCATCACGCCACAGGCAGACTGAGTGACATTTAGACCTGACCCACACAGTGAAGAATTTGCTTGGCTTGGCATCAATGGGTAGTGTGAGCCCCATCCTCAATCTTATCCTTGAAGGGTCTACTATTTGGCAGATGTTATAGTATTACATAAGACATCTTCGAGTGTTGCGAGAGTTACATAAGGCGCAGATCGTCTTTGAGGGGAATAAAAGTGTTAGTTTGTGCTGTGAATGAAGAAGGTCATGGTTTAAAAAAAACTACCCAAATATTTCCATGACAGGCAGACAGACAGGACATGCCATCATCAGTATCATTCATCTTGCTGAGTGTTTGAATGTAAATCCCTGGTGAATCAGGATTAAGACTGCCATAGAGATGGCAGGAGGAGATTCCAGGCTGGATGATGGCCTTGGAGTAATGCTGTTCCATGATGCAGTTTGGGTTTATGTGGCCTTACTCCCACATCAATGTCTTGAACCAATATGGGCCTAATTTGCTAGTGTCTAACAAGTAGACAGCTTGGGCCTAGGTCCATAGCCATTATAGTACTATGAAGAATGAGTGAATGCATCACTCAAAATGTGTGTATAAATATCAGTAATAAATTCATGCAAGTCTGGGTTTCTGCTGTTATTTACATTTCTGTATAACTATCAGATCACATATCTATATATAAAGCAAGGAATCTCTGTCTGTGTGCCTATATGTATGTAAGTTTGTCCTTCACATATCTCGAGAACTGTTCATCCAATCCACTTCATACCTGGCAGGTGGGTTGCAGGGGAAATGAGGAAGTGCAATGTTGATGTGCGAAGTTGTTTGGATGAGCGGTTCTCGATAAATATATAAAAATACCTCATAAATAACGTTGATTTGCTCCTTCCTCTTCTGCCTGTGGAGTCAACGAGCAGAAATACTGACAGCGCCACTCTGCCATTGCAACCCATAGTGTTAATGACTTGAAAACAGACTTAAGGTCTACTATTGAGCTGTGTACTGTGAATGAAACTTGGCATGTACGTGCAAGACTTAGTGCTGGATGTCTCAGGCATGTTCAGAAATATATAAAAATACCTCATGTTGCTTCTACAAAGTTGATTTGCTTCTCCTTCTGCCCGTGGAGTCAAGGAGTGGAAATATGGACAGCGCCACTCTGCCATTGCAACCCACATTGTGGTCGGAGGTGGGATTACATCCGTAGTGTTAATGGCTTGAAAAAGTTTAAGACTTAAGCTCTACTGTTGAACTGTGTAATGTTACTGTGAACAAAACTTGGCATGTACGTGCAACACTTAGAGCTGGATGTCTCAGGCATGTTCAGAAATATATAAAAATACCTCTTAAACAAAGGTATACGGACAAATACAGACAGCGCCACTCTGCCATTGCAACCCACATTGTGGTCAGAGGTGGGATTATATCCAAATTAAGAAGAACTACCATAGAGAATGAATTGAAAAAGTTTAGAGAGTTAAGCTCTATTCCCGTTCCTGAAGCACGGAAACTTTCTATGCATGTTCAAGACATAGTGCAGGATGTCTATGGCACATTTTGAACAGGCACTACAGTTCATCCTATCAACTTCAGCTCAACTCAAAATTGTAGTCTCCAGATACTCTGCATGTGAGGCGTTTAGGGAACATGGGTAAATTATAGTGTCTACTGATAGCCTGTGTGTGAGGCATTTTGGGTACATTGGTAAATTGTATTGTCTACCAATAGCCTGCATCTAAGGCATTTAGGGAGCATCGGTAAATTGTAGCATCTACCAATGGTCTGCATGAGAGGCGTTTAGGGGACGGACACTGTTCTCTCTAGGTACTGAGAAATTGTCCCATTCCCAACAGGCACATTTTGAACAGGCGCTGCACTAGTTACGGAGAAGTGAAGGTCCTGGTTCCTCTTCATATATAGTCATTAATGTTTGCAAGCTTTATAATACAAAGACAGCCATTAATTTTGATCAAACAAATTATGGAAATTTTGATACTTACTGGAATACAGAGAAGTGTGTGTGTAAGAGAGGGGCTTGTACCCAGTGACCCTTGAGTATTGACTTTACTCACTTCTGCATGTTGACCTGTGCATGCTTGACACTCAGGGCAGCCCGGATTAGCTGGATAAACTACAGCTAGTGGCATGGATTAAATGCATTAACCCACTGATGCAGCCTTGCACACAGCTGACTTTATTCCTTAAACTCAGAGGTGCCTGGTCTTTGTCACGCCAGCTATTGTGTGCCGTACATTGTGGGCTGCCTATGGTGTGTTGTTTCAGCTTGGCTGTTGCGTCAATGTGGGGTCCTCTGCCTGGTTGCCCGACGGCCTTTGGGTGCTGCAGGGTTAATACCTGTGGATCATAGGGATTGCCCCCGCCTGGAGACTGCACACATAACATCACTCTTCCCTCCCCTCGCTTTGTCGTCCTGAGGCGGACCAAACATCAGGAACTGCAGCATGTGAAGCAGCTTTTCCCACTTCAAATTTCCATCGCCTCCTCTGCAAAATTCACCTGGAACTCATCAGAGCAGAGGACTTCTCGGAAAATGGAACTGGAAATGCCCTCTAAGGCTCCCGTTCTCACACTCTTAATGGAAATCTAAACACAAAACACTCCGACCGCTCTCTCTCTCACACACACTCTCTCACTTGTATGCATCATCTGATAACTGTGTGTGAAAGTCATAATCGGAATCCATGTATAGACATGCAGTGGAAACTCCATATATTTATAGCTGAGGCCTACCTCAGTGTGGTGGATAAAAGATGGAAAACAACGACAAATTTAGTAACACTTCACCCATTTCAGCCTCACTATACTTACATTGTCTTTAATTTTTCCCTCTAGTTACAGGAATGATTGTGGGACCTGGAATAGTAATATTAAAACTATTTGCCAATACAGGATATACGGAAACAGAATTTTCCAGTACTGGACAATATGAGAAGCTAATTTACAAACTATTTCAGTCAAGCATGGGCTGACTAGGCATTTTTTGTTTTTTCACAGGGCTCCATGTTCAGCACACAGGCTCCAGATTCATACAACCTCTTCCTTACCGGTGCAGTCACGGATGGTGTAAAGATTTGGGACCTTCGTACACTTAGGTTGGTGTTAAGATACTTTGTTATGTTGGATTTATTGTAAAAAGTTGATCTTTAATGTGTGAAACTCAGGCAAGAAAAGTGCATTGAAACAGATACAGACACATGTGGCGTGTAAAGGCAGTGAGTTGTGCCTCAGTGTTCTCAGGCTTTTCTGAGGGAAAATATTAAGTCTGGGTGGCACTACAGTGTGGTAACTTACCCAGAAGAAGAGACAAAGAAGCTTCAATGCTTCATAGGTTTATATTTTAGACACATAGGTGATAGTTTTCCACTCAGGGATTCCACTGGATGAAGAGTTTCTTCATCAAATACATCAAAATTAGCTGAGAGCAATAAATGTTCAAACATATCAAATAAGAAACCATTGTTATTTTTTATACCTCTGCTTTTACTGGGAGTGCACAGGTAACTTATATTCAAATTAAATCATCATTGTTTCTTACACAAACATTCCTAAGTTGATGAGTGAATTCCGAAATTGTTCAATTTCCAAAGTACGTAGCTGAGTTTAATTTTCTTCGGCCCTTAGTAGCAGATAGCCATATAAGGAGGATAATTCAAGTAGGCTCTCTTGGATTTCAAAATGTTCCTTTTGGCCCAGTAGACGGCATTATTGAGTACTTCATTCTTTCACGTCTGAGACTGCTTCCGTGTTTAACTCCTCATCCCAGACTCCGTCAAAACCTTATTGCTATCTGATAAATATTTGTGCCTGGTTTCCAGGTCAATTTCTGGTTCAGAGAGCTGTCAGCAAGCGTCCCTCAGCAGATGCAGTTCCTCTGAGATGAAACATATGGATGCATGAGAACAATATGTAGGAACATTTTTTCATTTTGTCAGCCCTGCTCATTTTATTTTCCTCTTTGATAAACTTCTGTAGCTAGCACTAACCACTAAGAGTTACAGTTCCCCTGAATTAATGTTTCTGTTTATTTCTTTGTGTGCGTGTGTGTGTGTGTGTGTGAGTGTGTATGTGTGTGTGCTTTTGAACTAATTTAATTTAGTATCAAAATAAAACATTGATCACATAGAAATCTTGAACATTCCTTGACCACAAAGTACATCCAACATTTCCAACTACCAATAAAAGTTCTTAAGAGGGAAAAAACATTATTTCAAGAGAATAGCACAAACAAAAAAAAGATTTTTTTAAAAGTATTCTTCTATTCAGCCAGATACAGAATTAACAGTGTCTATCTCCTGGAATGCCAACAGCTTGCTTTCCCTGTGTCCCCATCTCACAGCAAGTCAGACCAGGAAATCTAAGGGGGCCCATTTTGCTTTATATGTCAACAGCTCATCTAGTTTTTGTCATGGATGTATTATAAGAGCTGGATACCAGGGGTCATGTATTCAGGCCAAAAAAAAGTTTCTAGCTTCTGGGTTTGCTTCCACATTGTGCAGCATAAAACCTCCATGGATCAAAAATTCATAATTAACTTTGTTTGCAGGTTGAGGTGTCCTGTACAGTTTTTACAGTTTTACAGACATCTACTTTACAGTGGTGGTCTATGGGGAAAATGCATTTTGGGCCAAAGGGGGATTTTTGCTGCAATACTGCGAGTGACCACTGGGAAAATTGGCTGCAAGGCTGAGCAGCAGAGCCCTGTCCAGCTCTTATAATACATCCATGATTTTTGTCCTCATTTTTGTAGAGCTTTTAGGTCTTTCTCATTTTTAAACTGTTTATGTGTTCTTTCTTGTATTTTAATCTAATTTTCTAGATTCTGCTAATTTTCCAGTTGCTGTTTCTTTGAGGCAGTTGACATTGAAATAATTTTACCTCTTGTTACTATGGCACAGGGTAAGGGACAAAATTAAGACTACTGAGAAGTTGGTGGAGGCTATATCCTTGCCAAAGCCATCTACTGATCTGGCCAATGATAAGCCGGCACTGGTAACTGAGAGGCCGGTGGTGGGAAATTAGAAGCCAGCAGTGAGAAATGAGAAGCCGACTATTCATTCGGCCAAGGTGGTAACTCATGCATCTAACTTAGCAGCCCAACGGATCGCCTACTGCCTTGGCTGGTCATTAGCTTCTGCGGCTAGTTACTAGCATGCCAGGGCTAGCAACCATGGACATATAAAGAGAACTGGATACAGCATCGGAGGCGGGGCCCCGTTAATTCCTATGAATAAAGTTGCTCAGTGGCGCATGAAGCCAAAAAAGTTCAACTTCTTCTGCATTTTTTCTGCATCTGTGGGGCCCATAGAGCAAGCACACTGGTGACTTTCGCCGACCAAGCTGGCTACTTCTGGTTTAACCCTCCAGCTAATTTGAATGGGGATAAAACAATTCAATCATGCAGCTCTTCCAGACTTTCAAAATGTGATCAGACTGAACTGATCAAATTCTGATAGTGAGTCATTTCACGGGGGTTGTGACGCTCCAAAAAAATTATCTGCTGATTTACAGATGTATCTTTCACAATATAAGTCTATGGGGAAAAGTCTTTTTGATAATTAATTACTTTTTTTAATTACGCGGTTTGGCTGCTATGTCAACTTGGCTTCACAGGCTAGCACTGTTCCTGGGGGCTTGCTAGCAACCCACCGGATCAGCTGCTGGCTTAGCTGGTCATTAGCTTCTGAGGCTAATAACTAGTATGCCAGGGCTAGCAACCCACTGGAACAGCTACTGGCTTGGCTGGGAATTAGCTTCTGAGGCTAGCAACGTGTCACCACCCGATCTGTACATACCATCCAATCAGTACTGCACATGTGCAACTCTCAACAGAGATGAGAAGGAGGCGAGATGGCTCACTCATTCGCAACTTCCATCATCAGTTCCAGAAAAAACAATGTTTAATTCAGAATGTTATTGATTAAGACTTTTTTAAAACAAGTTTTAACGTCTTCTGGATGCAGTGAGTGAGTCTGTACCTAACTGGTTTACTCATCTTCATCATTCATGAGTGTTCTCAAATCTGCTCCCAGTAGTGATACCCTGGCTTGTGCCTTTCTATTTCTTTTATTTTATTTGAGGCTTGCAGTTAATGGAAGTAATTAAGTACATACCAGGTTTTGTTTTTATCAGAATCCCCTCATGACATAAGGCAATATAAAAATTCCAGCTAATGGAAATAATTAAATACATACCAGATTTTGTGTTCATCAGAATCCCCCCGACATAATAAGGCAATATAAAAATTCTTGGAATAGTGTGATTACATAAGATGCTCATGTCATTGCTATCATTGCTACAATCAGTCAGAGTATTTCATTCAGTATACTGTAGGTCTGTCCTCTAAATGGATCTATGCATTGCCTGACCATGTCATATACTTTTTTGCTTTGAACAAAACGCCTGAAAAAAGTTTTACCTGTTGTAAAAAACAAAACTTTGTGACATATGATTGAAACTCCTAATAGATGAAATACATGTGTGAGTCTAAGTAGCTTCAATATATTAACAGCATACTGAAAGTATGCTTAAGCTAATCAGAACACATTCCAATAAAAACTGGTCAAAGCAAGATATGTGGATCAGCCAGAGTTACTGAGGCATTGCCTCTGAAAAGACAGTGGATAGTTCCAAACCTCGGCACATAAAACCAAATGTGATCCATATTCTTAGCTATTGGAAAAAATAATTGAAATGAAGCTGTTTTTATTAGCCTAAGTTATACCTACGTGTATAGAAATTTGGCTGGCAGGCATAAAATCACGTAGGCAATCTAGAGACCCGCACCAAAAGTATTCTCTCACAAAACCTGGCTAATTAAATAAGCAGCATATTTAGTTGGATATCCGCAATTTTGTTGGGCCATTGCTATTTTATCAATAAAAATGTAATAAATTATGTTGCCATCGGAAAAATGTCATTAACGGAGTAATTTTATGACCTTATTATGCTTGTCCATAAACACTGATGATGAATTACTGTCTGGGTAAAGACAGTCTACAGTCTAAAGACAGACAGACTACATTTGTGTTTAATGGCTGTATATGGCCATGGGCATGGCCATTATACCTTACTGGTGATAGAACAGTGTTCTTATTAGACACATATATTTACTCACATTCACAAAAGCTTTAAGTTGGGTTAAAAGTTGAGGTTAATGCTGCATTCTGTCTCTGATCAAATTGGAGAACTTCCAGAAAAATCACAATGGGATATGTACATTTCACTCAGTGGACACTGGTTAAGTCAGTCTTCATTTTATTTTTCTCTGTTACCCGAGAATTACCAGAACTTCTTGCCCCTTCCTTTTCAGACAGAGGCACAAACATGCCTGATACCCACGTCTATCATCAAAGATCTATTAATGAAGGAAATGATTTTTGAAAGCTTGACATACTTTACGAGTTTCATATGCAAAGTAAACTACTGCAATGGTTACAGTTTATTTCTGTAAGACCCCACTCCTTACATTTCCAAATGATGTGGCAAGACATCATTTATCAGTTGTGCAGGGTCTACACACCAGCATTTACATAGTTAAAAATCATACTCACTCAGACACTAAAATCGGAGTGAGAGAGAAAACACGTTGTGGTCTGCTTGTCCTTAGTTCAGTGAAATGAAATTTCCATCATTTGATGAATTCATGCTGAGCAATTCATTGTTACTAGCCTAAATAGATCAATAATGTATTTATACTGAATATCAAATAGTACAAGAAAGAGTAGGCTTTCCCTTGATTTGCACTGACACAGTTAAATTGGATGAAATATGTTGGCTGCAAATAATGAGCCATGATTAGCCTGCTGATTACCTTGATGACTGACACTGAATACCCAGGTGGATTCAGTAACCTTATAGGCTCACACTCAAGAGGATCGACCCTCCAGTGCAGTCTGTGTTAGTCATCAGGCGAATGCCGGATAGTCATCACTCAACATTGAGGATGTGTGTGTGGGATTCAGCCCAGCATGTCCTCTCCCCCAGTCAAAACATTAGATCCACATTCTGACCTAGAAAACCAGATGAGTGTTTACTCTAACTTGTTAAACTGGCTGCTGTTGGCGTTACAGTGACAGGTTGCGTCAGCTCGGCTGCAGACCTGAATGCCCAGATGTAGTTAGGGGGATTTAGACACAGATACTTCTGTGATACTTCTAAATCCATCTTGCTATGCAGTCTTAATGATAAAAGGTCAGATTTTACACAGTTTATCACATGAGTAGCTCTCACAGAGAAGATAACATAACCCTAGTGGGTATATTTTTTAACATACTTAATATATTCTTAGATTCAGGTAAACCAATTGTAAGGCAAAAGTATTTTGTAAGTTAAAAACATTTTTCTTTGTCAGTATCCAGTATCTCCTGGCTTTAGTGGGTTCAGAGACTCAACAAAATTTTCACAGTCTAGATTTTGGGCTGCACTAGCTGTCAGTCATTTGAGATTTTGTCACCATGTTCTCAATTTTCATCTGTTGGCCTCTGTTTTTTCTGTTTGAACATGAATGTATAAACGTAGCTGGGTCTTGATACTGGTAGAAACCTTGCAAGCATGTGTTAGTTAATGGTGTTGCTGGATCTGATGATAGCTGCCTCCACTCTCTAGTCCAATCAAGTCTGTTAAGAAGGATACCCCTCCAGCACTGGTTTTTCAGTTAGGCCCTTTTTCGGCATCGTCCTGACAATCTAGGTTCTTGACTGAACTCACTCAGCCTTATGAACCAACACATCCAAAATGGCGGTATAGGTCTAAAATTCAGGCTGGCAAAAACAACCTACAGTTGCGTTTACGCCATCTACTGTAGCAGCAGTATAATGCACTCCGGCTTTCCAAAACCATAATTACAATAATAAATAACAATAATTATGTTTTATGGTTTGCTAACGCTGTGGTTAAGGTCTGGTTAGGTTTAGGCACAAGAAACACTTGGTTAGGCTTATGGAAAGATCATGGTTTGGTACTGATACCGGACCGAAAATGGGGCCTATTCAGTCCAATATGAATTGGTTGCCTCGCGCATACGCCAAAAAAGTTTCTAGCTTCCAGCTTTGCTTCTGCGTTGTGCAGCCCACTGAATATACGCAGTAGTGTTTCTCCAGCTGGCCCCGCCCGCAAGTTCCTGCTCGACCCATTAACTTTACATTGTGATGACATCATGGATTTTTAAATTGCTTTTCTCAGCTTGAAGAAAGTTTTACAAATATAAAGCCTCCATGGATCAAAAAGTCATAATAGAAAGAATCATAATTAACCTTGTTTGCAGTTCGAGGTGTCCTGTCAACAGTTTTACACACATCTCTTTTACAATGTTGGTCTGTGGGAAAAATGCGTTTTGGGCTGCAGGGGTATTTTTCACTACAAAACCGCGAGTGGCCACTAGGAAAAACTGGCTGCAAGGCTGAGTAGCGGCACAATATCCAGCTCTTATAATACACCCATGGTTAAAATGATCACTTGAAACATGGTTTATACTTCCTTAAAGTTATGCAACCTTTGTCATCATGGCAACAATAAACAGTACAACGTTACTTTTTTTTTTTTTTTTTTTACATGTCCCGACATTAGATTGCACATGTGTTCCTAATAAAGTGGCTGGTGAGTGTATATTGACATCATCTGAACTGCATCACTTCCCTGGATCATAATTACTACAGCCGCTAGATGGTGTAAACATAACTATAGGTTGTTTTTGGCAGCCTCAATTTTAGACCTATACTATCGTTTTTCTTTTGAGGACGGGCTGTATGCTCAGCCAGTGAGACTTTGTAACTTACGCTCTCGAGGGCTGTATGGGCAGATTGTGCAGTTAGCTGGCAGTGACAACGTAATGAAAACATGAGAGGAACACCTGACAAAATACAGTAATACCATTCAATACAACACCACAAAAAACTAAAAATTCCATAGAGTTGACTCAAGACATACTCAACAACAATTCAGCATTATAAGCTTCATTAGTTATTGCTCAGAAAAAAATGTATTAACCCACATTTTATTATAATTTGTCTACCTCGTGTATGTCTCAATAACTCACTGGAACTGGGTATATCGAATTCCTTTATGGTCACCAGTGAATATGACCTACTTTTAGCCAGACTTAATGACATTAGCATCTGAATGTCAAAGAAATTTTCTCACCAGATCCTGTCAAAGGCCTGCTCTGCCAAAATGCCAGCCCTTATAGAGACCCTAGCTCAGCTAGCTGTTAGTGGCATTGTAAAGACATTACATGCTGTTGCAAACCAAATGAAACAGCACAGCAGTTGCACGAGGGGGCTATTCGTCATCTACTACCTTCTCTTTCCTGTGTTTTGCTTGAGTCATGCTTAACTCTTTGTCTTCAACTGGTTCAGATGTTTGTAAAACGTGAATTCTGAAGGGTAGCATTTTGTTCCTGCCAGTGTAGGTATACTAATAGACACTGTATTTCCATTGTACGACCTTTATATGGGATAACAGATCAGTTCAATATAAAAATGACTGCACTTGATTGAAACACTTAATTTCCAAACCAAAGATATTTCACTCATGCACTTTGTTTATCAGATAGTAGTACTGTTTTTTATTAAAGATGCTACTTTCTATTTCAGTCTTTAATAATATGACCACTGCAATGAGGCAGGTAGAAATTATATATATTGATATGTATTGTCTCTTTTTTGCTTTCATTTCTCACCATTATGTGCATTTCCTCCTCAGGTGTGTACGGCGTTATGAGAACCACCTTAATCGCTGCCATCCATGCTCTTCAGCCATCTCACCATGTGGCCGGTTCATTGCCTCTGGCTCTGAGGATATGTGTGTAAGTTGTAAATACTTTGAGGGTTTCCTTACACAGTGTGTGTTTTAATCTCCCATGTACTTCTTTAGTTATGGGTCAGACTTTTAGGTTTCCCATAACAATAATATGACAATATTTAAATCTATGATAGTCAATCATTTTTAGCCATGCTAGCTACATGGCTCTAGGGATGGCAGTATTACTCTGTTGGTCCACCACTTTGGTCCAGACTGAAATATCTCAACAACTATTTGATGGATTGCCATGAAATTTTATACAGACATTCATGGTTCCCAGAGGATGAATCCTACTGACTTTGTTGATCGAGAGGCATAGACAGCTAACCATTCTGACTTACTACAGTAAATTAGTTTATGCATAACTTGTATTTATGTTTATATAATAATTTATATATTTCATACGTTTATATCTTAATTCACCTTGTTAAATTGTAAGACAGCATGAAAAAAGCAGCTTATCTTTATCAGTTTCATCTCCATTTTAGGTGAAGACTGTTTGTGCTTGACTCAGAGATTTTTACTTGGACTCAGGCCTTTTTCCATAGAAGTCAAATTCAACATTCATGTTGAAGCAGAACTGTTTAATTGCTTTTCCAGACTGTGCCTTATATTTGCTTTCAAGACGTTTTCGGAAGACTGCCTCCCTTTTCCTTATCCATCTCTCTTTTCTTCTGGTGTACGTGCTTGTTGAAAGCAGTGGAATAATATGTACATGCTGCTAGTTATTATTAATTATGGGCACTCAGCACAGCGCGGACATTTGAGAGCATCTCTGTCGAGATCGGACATTTCCAGCATTTCTTGGAAATCAGGAGCGTATATGGTAGTGAGCTACACCATATTTATTTGTAGCTGCCCTGAGACTTCTATACGCCAGACACATTTGTACTTGTCTTAATATTTCAAAAAGCAATCATGGAAAAAAAGAACCTGAATATTCTAAAAAGACTCCCTAGACTCATATTACACATTTTCCAGAAAAACATAGGGCCAAAAACAATCTAAGTGGAGTATCATTTCAGTGTGGTCAATATTAACCTGTTGTGTGTACAGTTGAAATCTGTGGTATTTTCAGCCTTTCTGATGTCCCCTCTTGTCATATCAGAAAGTGCGTTTTCTTCAATTCACACGTTTTCACTGCCCAGGCTCTATTGGCCCTGCTCTCTGCCTTAGTTAATGTTGATAAAAAACTGATTCATCTGGGGTTCCATGTGATATTTAAGCATTCTTGAAAGAACTTTTTCTTCCAAGTATCTAATGCCCTTTTAGGCACTACACACGTCATATGCCTTAGACAGGAGACCCATGGACTGTTTGACAGAGCTCACTTGAAGTGTTTTTTAGGGAAAAACGTAATACAAAACAGCTGCAGGAATCTGATGAGTCGTCGTCTGGTAACAAACATCCCACATCTGTTTTTATCTGTGCTCATGGCACTGAAGCAAACGAATGGGTCTTAAAGCTCACTGATTGTATTGCTGTGCTGACAAGCTGATAACACACATTCATATTACTATTCTAAGATTTCTAATTAAGCATTAATTCTAAGATCTCCACACAAGCTGTATGGATATGTCTTGTGACATTTTGTGGAAGTATATAATCCACACCTACATAACACCCACAAGTAAAGGGATGATTGGTATGGTTTTTACTATCTCAAAGCAGAAATTAACAATATTATATCTGCAGGGGTTTATTAAAATCCATATCAATGACAACTTGATTTTGAAGTACACAGTATTTGACTACCATGAGTGTATGATGAGCCTGTAAATCAGGAGTTTCAGTACCCCTACTGAAATGCTACCCCTTCAGAATCTTAGTTTTAGGAATGTATTCACATTTTTTCTACAAAAGATGTGAAACTTCTTTGTGGTTCAGTGTTTAATATTGTCTTAACACAACCTGTACAAGTACTTTGCTGACAGAAAATGTGACCTAAAATGGTCCTGATTCATATGAGAAATATCTGATCACAGGAAACAAAACTGAGAATGTGAGTATCCAGCAGCAACTTTTAATACTGGACCATTTTTGATAAAGTACAATATTCAAAACGTATCAAGCTTCAATTCCCAGCCCTAGATATTTTTTTTTAAATACATTGAACTTATCTACAGAGTCATTTGGGTTTAGTCCATAGTTGGGATAACTGGTTCTGGCACAGATATTGCATAATTTTATGTGTCTGATTACTGATGTCAACAAGAGCCAAGTATGTCTTTAGCTAATCTCTGAACATAATCACAAACTCCCGGTGATAATCAAAAAAGCTTTAATCAGTGTGATAAGAGGATAAATGTTGCTGTAAACTATGACGTGTAATCATCAGGTGTTCATACTGAACACGCTTATTTGCCACAAACAGCCAATGAACGTGACAGCACAGATGTCAGCTGTACACACGCCGACTATGTTTGTGGAGCGTCCCTGTGTATGTGTCTGGACTGATCTCAAAACTTAAACAGGAAGCATTTTTAACTTTAGCAGTGTGTAAAGTGAATCCACATCTGTTCTTGTCCGCATTTGTCTTTTTCCATTGACTTTGTATGCAGTTGTGCAACCTTTGATATTTGCTCCTTGTTCAGTTCAAACACCTGTTTACTTAAACTTGTGTGTTGTATGTATTGTGCACCCAAAATGAGCTTCAAGGTGGGTCAGCCTTAACAGAATTGACATAGGTTCTTCTCCTACATCTGTACATCACTGTATGGCTACACTTTATGTCTACTTATGTTCATTTAGTCCATCTCATTCATTGCAGGTCTACGTGTATGACATCCGGAGCAGCAGATACCTCCACAAACTTCAAAAACACTCAGAGACAGTGCTCAGTGTGGCTTTCAACCCTGCCACACCAGAGGTGAGAAACTGTCTTCCTCTACCTTTTTTCTGTTTTGGTTTTGGTACTGTATTTTCTATTTCAGTTTACTCCTTTATCTTGCATTCAGTGGTCCATCTCATGGAACTGGACAATCTCATTATCATATCTAAAGAAACATATATTTTTTCTCAACATCTGAGTAGTTATTGACCAGATTAAATATACTGTACAGCTTAAGTGAGTGTCTTACCTTCAGTTTGGGAATCTACTCACATCAGGTATCAGACAGAGTCACTTTATAACCCCTGAGAGAGCAGAAGTCAAACAAGAATTTGTTTTTATTCTCCTGAAGTTGAACAATGTTAACTCTGCACAAACACCCCAGGTGACATGCGGAAATACTATTTTGAATTTGAGAGTTGGAAACAGTGTTGATGTGTCTACTCCACCCCTAATTATTATGTGATGGATGGTTATCCACTGAGAGTTTATTCTGACTCTCAAGTGACACTTGGCCTGCTTGTTTAACAAAATGACCTTAAAAATAAACAATGGACTGTCATTTCCCTGCACACCCCAGCCACTACAACACTACTATTCAGTGTTCAAATCGATATTGTTCTCTATCTCAAGTATTTCAGGTATGAAACAAGTATGAAAGATTAAGTGAAAAAGAAAATGTTTAAAAGCAAAGATACAAGGTCACAGTGAAAGACAGTGTTGGTCAAAGGTCGTGCACATGTGTTCCTATCTTCAGTCCAAGAAATTTCTTTATCTTTCATGAATTCTTTCAGGAGTTGGAATGAAGAAAAGCATTTTACTTGAACAAAACTTGATGTTGTAAGTGTTGAAATTGTGTATGATTATTAGGCAATTATTGATATGTATTATAAATATTTTTGTACTGCTATTCAAACAATGAATGAAGGATGCAGTACAAGAAATAGAGCACTATCTTCAAAGTCATATATACACCACTGTATCAAATATTACATAAAGTCATCTGGTTACACAGGTCTCTAACTGCTCTGCACTCCAAGTGTTTGCAAAGCAGGAATGATATCCTCAGGCTGAGGTCACATAGCAGGGCTTATTTAGCCCATCCCAGTTCAGGGTGGGTGGACTTTTATCTCAGAGAACTCCAGAATTTCTACCACTAACCATGAAAGAATTTAATAGAATGATTGAAGTGGAATATAAGCAAGAATGAATACAAATCTCGACTTTATATGATATCTTATGTGTTGGATTGGTGTACTTGTGTGTACTGTGTGTGTGTTTCAGTGTTTGAGTGCATACCTTTGTGTCTTTTTCTGTCTACATGAACAGTACAGTGTGCTAAAATTGATAACAAGACAAACATTCTCATGCAAAAACCTCAATACCCTAGCATTTCAAAGTGCATAAACCCCAAACAAAAATGCTGCTTGCACATATAAACACTTTTTTGTCTAAATGTTTGTCTCTTTGACCAATACCATTTTCATTTCAAATAAATATCCCCACATCGCTCTGTGGGTTTAACCAGTGGTGGCCAGTTTTTAGTCCAATCAGATAATGACTACCACTCTTCCGTGCCATAACCCTGTGGGATCTGACTCTGTTTGTAAATGATGCTGATCCATTTGTATGATTGGCTGCCTGAAGGGTTGTTCCAGCTTGTGATTGGTTTCGCAGTTTCACAGTCACAAAATGATATCTGCAGTGTTTGGTTCAGCAGCTGCTATCCACCTTTGCTGTTGACTACTGTTCGTTATGTTTTCACTGGATACCTTGTAGTTTCATGTTATGCTATTCCACTGCATTCTGTCTAAGGGGATGTGATGCAGAATTAAGTATTGGTGATATTGTATGAGTGTCAAATTTCAAAAATGTTTTGAATGCTTCAGTGGGCTCATGATGTCCAGTCATTCCCCATAATGAATTTAAAACTGCCACTAAACTGGTAAATATCTATAGAAACTCAGTGACTCCAGGGAGTCTCACTGAAGAAAACATGAAGTAAGGTTTGGCATTGAACAGAGACTCTTGTTTATCTTCAACTACCACTACAGGAAAATAAAAATTAAAGTTTACAGTTATACCAGCATCCTTCCAATTCCAACAAAATCTCCAGAGCATTTCTCATAGAAGAACAATTCCCTTTGGAAACATTTTATTGTCCAGTTAATGATTTCCTTTGGAACTGTTCTGCAAAAGAAACATTTTAAAATATAATATCGCAGCCTCTGGTGGATGTCTCATGAGGCTTCTTGTTGACTATCTTTTGGACTCGAGGCACATGTTTTAAATCGGCATGTCCATCTGTGTAACTCTATTCAGTTTAACTTTGCAGCACAAAGATACATTCAGATTTCCAAGTTTGAAAGTGGAAAGTTTGATCCATGACCATTTACTGGCTGAATTACAGTGATCTGCAAAGTTTGAAGACACACTTCATCAGTCAGAGCATGCTCGCTCTCCATCAGAATCTCTGTACATTCTGTTTTGTTTGAAAGGACATGCCACCAAAGCAGAAAATTAAAAGAATCAATGGATGACGTTACTACAGACTTGTATTGTTTTTCACCAGGTGTCGTAGGTTGAATAGGTAAAAAATTGCTTTAATCTTATCGAAATGAAAATTTACATGGTAAATTAGGACACAACTGTGACCACTTACTATTGTAGTATCACAGTTATACCTTGACAAATTATTTTTCTTACTTTCTTTAAAAATCTTCACATTCATTTGTGCAAATAATCAAAACGTTTCCTCTTCAGTGTAATTTTAGCAATATGATTATTTTCATGAGGTCAGCTCTTATTGGAATCACTTTCAATCAGTATCTTCAGATTTGTGTCACTGACATCTCATATTACAGGAACCTGCCAAGATTTAACCACATTAAAGTTGTAAAATTCACAAATGTATGAAAGAGTTAGAGGGCTCAAGAGGGTCTGCAGCTAAATAAAGTAGCATGATAAGTCTTCCCACCTTCAAAATATGGATATCCACATGGGCACATCTTGATTCAAACCAGGCTGGTCCTGTCTGGTCCCATTCCCACTATGACCAAGAGCTCTAAACGTTTTAGCCATCTTTTAAGTCTGCACCTGTGGATGCAAAATGTTTCTACTGCCACTGGACTTTGTTTTATTAGTCACTGATTCATTCTGGGCTGAGTGGGGCCTGTTCAAATATGATGGACGGCATCCTAACAGGAAAGGAACAGGGAAATTGATTTGCAATTTTAATAACTTCATTGCTTTTAGTCTTAACTGATGGTCTCCCCAGCAAGACCCTGCTCAGCATCCTGGCTGTGTATTTCATAGCCCTGTCCCCGGCAGTGTGGGTCCTGCTGGTGCTGGTTTTGTTTCCCTCACTAATTCATTCATTGCTGTTAGGATCACGAAAAGGCAGTGTGCAAAACGAAAATCCGCTCACAGTTCACACAGAAACAATCTCATCATAGTTAAAACCACTTCCTCAATCCCTGCTGTTCCTGCTCTGTCATCCCCACCACCTACAAATACCCCAGTGTCTGCATCTGCTTCACACCCTTTTCTTAGTCCTTTAGGCTTTAAGAGCAGAAAAGGTTTCACTCACTTAAATATGCAGAGCATTATTCAACATGAAAAACTGGGCCAGCTGAAAATCCTGGTAACTCAAACAAATCCTGATGTTATAGTTTTATTTGAAACATGGATAAAATCCTCCATGAGTGACTCTGAGGTTGCCTTGGATAATTATAACCTTTTTAGAATGGATAGAAACTCAAGGGAAGGTGATGTAGCCATTTACACAAGAGCTTCCTTTACCTGCACTGTTATTAATGCAGTCACAGTTGATAAATGTTTTGAGGTTTTGGCTCTGAAAGTAAATATTGCACATAATTCAATTACTGTTGTTGCAGTGTACAGGCCTCCTTCTGCTTCCTCCTCAGCTATTGATGAGCTAGCTGGTCTTTTACCTCCATATATAAATTCAGAGATGATCATTTTAAGTTATTTTAATTTAAACAGGCTGAGCTTTGCCTCTGATTATCTAAAAGATATCTAAAACTTAAATCTTTCACAGCTAATTACTGATCCTACCAGGCCGAACTTAAATGACCTCTCTAAGTTGGCTTTAATTTACTTATTTTAACAAATAGAAATGACAAAATTACTCAGTCGGGAATATTTGAGCTTGGTTTTGGTGATCACTGTCCAACAACTTGTATTAGAAATACAAAGATTAAAAAAAACGGTGACGGTGATTAGTAGGAATTTTAAATATTTTGTTGAACAAGCCATCCTGTCTGATCTTTATGAAAGTGACATTTATCATAATGTTAAAATCCCCGATGTTGACTTAGCTCTTGACCACTTTTGTAAGTCTTTTAACTGTGTAGTTGATAAGTATGCACCCTCAAAAAACATAGGGTGCAGAATAGGTCAAGTCCCTTTTTTCAGCTGAAATCTCATCCTTGCTGAAAGAGAGAAATAAAGCCTGCGCTCTTGCCAGGCATATTGGCGAGCCTGGTCACTGGCTTACTTTCAGGCACCTTAGAAATAAATGCACAGCCGCACTAAGGAAGGCTAAAGCTGATTATTATTTGCTTTTAATTCCAAATTCATATCCAAATCCATCAAAATTTTGGAAGACAGTGAATTCTCTTAACCATAAGTCTTCTCTCATTTCCTCCTCTCACTTCAGCTGATGGATCCTAAATATCAGAGCATAAAGAGATTTGTTTTGCTTTTGATTTGCGTTTGATTTTTTAGCTGCTGGCAACCTCTTTAAAGAAACTTTCACAGGACCCCTCTGCCTTACCTTGCGAGGCACCTGGATTCGCAAGATCATGACATCACAAGATCACGCAAGAATCCATCAGGCTTCAGTTATGTGCTTGTGTCCGAACCACTGGTGGTTCAGGCCAATCAATGTCGCAAATCTAGCTGCCTCGCAAGGTAAGACGGTGATAGACAGTGAGACAGGTGGTTCAAGTATTTTTTGAAAGTGCCTGCCCCTTTCCAAACAGTTTCCATGGATGACTTCTCAGATGATTCTGTGTAACAAACCATCTGGCACGTCAGGTTACCCTCCGCCCACTACTTATCCTGACTCTCAGGCAATGCCAAGTCCTCGTTTTACACTACAGCTCTTCTCTTCCAGTGATGTGGCCAATGCCTTACTAGCATTAGATTTGAAATATTCAGTTGGTGAGGATAAACTTGATCCTTACTTCTTAAAGCTTGTCACCCCAATTGTAGTATGCTACATAACATATGCTTTTAACCTTCTTGTCTTATCTGGTACAGTTCCCACAGTTTGGAAGGCTGCTTATGTGACTCCTTTACATAAAGGCGGTAGAACAGCTATGCTTAACAATTATGGGTCTAGCTCTAAATTGCCATACCTCGCAAAATACCAGAACCTCTAGTAAATGACCAACTTAAATCATTCTATTTTAAGTACACACCAAGCACAGCACTGTTACTGCTGCCACTCTTGTTTTAAAAGACATCATTTCAACTGTGGATAGTACGAAACACTGTGCAGCTCTTTTTATTTACCTTTCAAAAGCATTTGATACAGTTGATCATGCTTTGCTCTTAAAAAAACTTTATAATATTGGTTCTGATAAAGTTGCGTATAATTGGTTCCAGAGTTATCTCATGGAAAGACAGCAGTGTGTAGCAATAGGAACTGTTAAATCTGAATTTGTTCAAATTGCAAAGGGTGTCCCACAAGGCTCAGTCCTTGGTCCTGTTCTGTTTACTCTATATATATGATATTGTTTCTGCTGTAACGGGATGTAATATTCATCTTTACGTTGATGATACTATTTTTTATTGCACCGCGGATACTGTACAGTCTGAATATCTTCAGCACTGTTTTGCTGATTTAGAAGTTGCACTCGATATCCATAAGTTAGTCTTAAACGCAGACAAAACCAATTTTATGTTTTTCTCTGGAGCCCAAAATATTAATTTGGATAACCTCATCATCACCCCAAAAGTGGTACCAATATTGAAAGAGTCCTGGTATACAAATACCTTGGCATTTGAATTGATGAGAAAATATCCTTCAAAAATCATGTATCAAATTTGGTGAGTAAACCAAGGCAAATGATTGGCTTTTTCAATAAGAATAAATCCTGCTTCCTGTTGCATTGTAGAAAAACTGTTGTCGAGGCAACTTTTTCATCAGTTTTAGGCTATGGTGACATCTTATACAGGCATGCTTCAGCTGCGACTTTAAAGCCCCTTGATGTTGTCTACCATTCTGCACTCAGGTTCATTACCGGTGATGCTTATAACATTCATTATTGCATCCTGTACTAAAAGGCTGGGTGGTCCTCTCTCTCTGAGAGGATTAGCATATGTATTTGTTTATTTACAAGGCCCTTATTGGAAAGCAGCCTTCTTATATTACTTCCATGCTAGTTTGGTCCACTGGACCACATTACTCTAGGACTAATGACTGGCTCAAGCTCCATGTCCCTCGTGTTCATACAGAGCTTGGAAGAACTGCTCTTGGCTTCTTTGCAACATCCACCTGGAACACATTACAAAGCACTTTAAAAATTAATTCAATGGTAACTCTTGGTCATTTTAAATCCACAATCCCAAACCTTTTAACTTCTGTTTGTACCTGTTTTAATTGATTTTGTTGTTACTTTATCTACTAATTGTATCTATATGTTAGTTTGTTTTAATTGATTGTTCTTCTTTCTTGCTCAGTGTCATTGTAAATTGATTTTCGAGTTTAAATAAAGACGAATAAATATGTTCCCAGCTTAAGAATTATGTTGATGCTGACAAGGATTACACGGACTAGACGAGAGCTGTGGCATCAGTGTTTAGTTAGGTACAGTACCCGGGCTAGTGGGTGATGCCAATTGTTTTTGCCTTTTTATTAGGGGTTTAGTGGGCTTTATGCTTTTCAATATACTTATTATATATTTAGGCTGTATGTTTATTCGGGCAATTGTCTGTCTGATTAAAAATTCTATTCTAAGCACAGATATTTTATTGAATTACAGCTTCTTATTGCACAAAAAATCTGCATTGGCAAACCATCCTATCCAGTGTTTGTCAAGCAATTTTTTGAATGCAATTAGCACACAGCTGCTTGGGCCAGTCATGAGAACTCACCGCTGCACAACTACTTTTTTGTCTGCTCACCCAGAGGGATAGACCTGTTTTTCATCAGTAACTAAAATCAACATTCACTGGCCTATTTATTCTAGGAGCTCTTAACAGGAGGAAGACCTTAACAATTATTATCAAATTGAAATAAAACTGAAAGTGAAATTTATTGACTCATTTGGCAAGATTTTTACATACATATAATGACTCTGTTTCAGACTGGCTATAAATCAAACATGAGGGCTGTATTAATAAAGAGATGCCCAGTAAATGTGATATCATTTTTGGACACATTCTCCTGGTCTCCTCAAATGAATGTCAATTATTGGGTAAAGTTGACTGCAAGATTAAGTGAATAATTCACCCAAAAATAATGACATTACATTTATCCTCATGTATCGTATGTCAAAACATTTGAAAAGCCAATTTAACTGGCTGATATGTTGGTGTGCAAGCTAACTTACATGGTGTTATGTTGACACACACTCTCTTGACTGAAATGAAGGCAAAAAGATAATGACAAAATTTAGTAATGCTTTAAGACAAAGTCTCCCCTTCTGACATATCACATCTCAATGAAATCATGTAAAAACTCTTACCACAGACAGAGATGTAATGTCTATGATTAACAAGTAGGTATTTGCATTATATTTACATAGTTGCTTCATTTGTTACATCAGGTACGTTCATTTACTGGATGTAATTGGGAAGGATTAATTACACTACGCCAGTAATTCCAGTAAAATATGATAAATAATCTATTTATGTTAATGACAAATAAGCAACCTGAGGAAGCAATTCATTCAATCAAAATTCATTTGATACTTTGAAAAGTTTACATACATATAAAATCAGTTGATCTGCATGGCAGGATACATCCCAGATATCAAAATTGCTGTGGCCCGGATCCAGTCCACACTCAACACTTTTGACACTTTCATCAGGCCCACAAACCACGTGGAATGATGATACTTGGGCAGTCCGCTGCTGTTTCCCAGATCTGGGCCACAAGCAAGCCATATGTCAACCAAGAACAAACCAGATAAACTGGAACTGGCCCACATACAGAATACACATACCTGAGAGCACTGCATCTTTACCAAAAAAGGCCCACATTTGATTTGGGATATTTGGGCCATATTTGCTATTTTATTTGGGGGGGCATTTCAGTTTCACAACCATTCTGTCTGGGCCAGAGGAAGGCCAACAGTGCGGCTTCATTACCTGAAATGGCCTGCTTCCGTATGCTACCTGGGATGGTATAGGTTTGAAATGCTTCTAAAATGAGAGGTAGTCTACAGATGCCATGTCTCATGGTTTAATAAAATGATTAGGTAAGTGTGATACAGTTGTAAGCAACTATTAAAAAGTGGCTGACACGGCCTATATTGCTGCAGATTTACTGTACTTTTAACTTTGTCAGGTTCCTGTTGTACATCCCTCATACGATAGCTTGAGATACTTGACGGCCTCCTAATGTAACATTTCAGCCTCGTGGAGTGGTTAGGCATGGGAAACCACAGTTCAGTCTGTGTCAGAGAGAATCTTTGTGTCTGGGAAAACGTCAGGATTTCTAATTATTTCAAGATGCTGCAGAGTTGAGTTTAATAGAATCCAGAATCTTACACCTTCGACTCTCTTTATATCTCTTTATAATATGGCTGTGAGTATAGAGATTTCTCCATCATTTCAGTGTTACACACTTTTATAGGTCACTTCAGTCTTACAAACAAACATAAAGAGTTAGCGAAAGTGTTTCTTCACTGTTCCTGAGACACTTGATCTTGTGCCGATATGTTGAGATGTGTCTGGCTCAGCGTTGTGAAGCTGCTTCTTGTTAACCATGATTCAGTTGATCTAATATTTGACTGTAATGGATGCATACACATCCCACTTTATTTGTCTTTTGTTTATAGCCAAAAAAAAAGAAAAGAAAAGAAAATATTAGAAGTTCAAAAAGTCCTGGGAAATTGCTGATCATTCTTGAAATGAACTAAGACAAAGGCCGTGTGATATTATAATGATAGCATTGCTGTATTTCCTGAGCCTGTGGGTTTGTCTTTACCAATACATGAAAAAAACAACCAAAATGTGTCCCCAACCTGTGCTCACCTCACTTTTTAGGCCACATCTCAGGGCCAGATGTTTTACTGCCGTGAGAACCGTCCGATGCAAGGCACAGACAGATAATGCAATGCATATTTTCCACTCATTTTTCACTCAGGTTTTCCACCCGATTACTTAAAAGACCATCAAGGCGGCAGATCTACCTCCACGGTTCACTCCCTAAGGTTTATTCCTGTACTTAACTCTGTAATGAGAGATCCCAACTTTTACTGTCACTTCACTTTGTTGTCTTGTAAAATCTTGGGGGAATTCATGTGGCATACCTCTGTAAAGTTTTGCAAGCTCCCCTGTGTTGGACCTAAATCTGCAACCATAAAAGTAGACTTGCAAATTTTCTACAGAAAATAATATGCTCTTTGTATTTATTTATTTTTGTAGATTAGATTTATGAGAGGGAAGCTAGACTGTGTCCAATTTGAGTTGTGCCTGAAACCAAGTCAGTCGTGATACTGTATCTGCAGTTATTTCCTCCAGTGATTTTTGGAATTTAAAAGCTTTAGGGTTATAAGTAAAGACAGAGGCGAATCAACATTCAGTTCAGAGATACAGGTTACTAGGTCAGACTAGAGAAATAGACTTCATGGGGCTGTGCTCTATTTGGTTTACTCAGATTTGTCTCATCCTAAGCTCTTGCTAGCTCCTATTACATTGTTCCACATCAGCAGTGGATACGTCTTTGTAGTATTTCCCAAAAATCAGCTTATTTTGAAGTGGATTCATTAAAAGGACAGTGGAGTGTCCACTCATTTTCCTTTATTTTTTCAGTGGATTATGTGCTTGCTGTGAACGCTGACAAAACAATGTATGTAATTTATGCTGATGTATTTTTTTTTTTTATAAATTATAAGAAAAGTTAGTGAACCCCCTGTTTTTAGTTACTTTCGTTGCTAAATAATTGTGTTTCTTCATATAGATACTTGGGAGTTTTAATTGGTGACTTTCACTTAAGCCTCAAAGTGAGCAACTTGTGAACAAAAATTAAGCTGAAATTGAGGTTTTATCTCAGAAGCTGCTGAAGCTTGATTGAAAAAGGCTTGTTTGTTCTACTTTTTTGTCTGTGATTGAGGAGATGCCTCATTCTGCACATCCGAGCATCTCTGTGTGCTCAGGCTACCCCCTGTTAATTAAAGCACTGACTAATTTATAGTTATAGTTATTGTTGTTTTTTTTACCACCTTGTTTGTGTAAGAAGAGATTTTAGTCCTAATGGCAGTTTCCTGCTCAAACAAAGGTTAAATAAAAACCCAACAATTGGAAATCAGAGTGGGAAACCAAGGCAAATGGTTCTTTGCAATCAGCAAAGTGAACATTAAAACAAATGAATTTCAGTGAAAAAAACAACAGAAAACAAACCACAATGTACATATTGTCAGGATAAAGCAGAACTTAGAACAGGATAAAAAGAAAAGAAACAGTAATAACAATTGGTGGACTGTTTACTCATCTGTCCGGACATGTACTTGTATTTTTCCAGTAATATCCAGTAGAAAATACAAAAGATGAAAGAGAGGACATAACACTGTGTATGCTTATGTAGTTTCAGCCTTCATCAGACATGACTCATGCCATATGAATTGGAAAATTTGTTGAAGTTGTAACTTTTATCAGGACTAAATAGAGATAAACATGATGGTGCAATGGAGGCATTTACAAGCCAGAGCCTTCAAATGAAAAAAATGGGGGTTTGCTTTAAATAATCCTCAACCAGGTGTGCTTGTTTTACAGCAAGTTAGCATTTTAAACATACTGGCATGGATTTTCAATGTTAGCTGGATCAACTAGAGTCAAGTGTTATTGTTGGCCATATTTCATTATCTTTATTGTGTGTTGTTGGCTATAAAATATATGCAAATTTAAAAAAGAAACATGTTGATGAAGATTTAACAGAGTGCATTAAAGTATACTCAGACCGCTTATGTGTGAATATCAATGGCATTATATGTAAAACTCAAAGTAAGATACTCAAACTATACTTGAAAATCAGCAGATGAGAGAAAGCTGTTTATGTAACTCCAAATGGAAAGTTTGCGTGTGTGAGAAAACGGACAAACTCAAGTCATAGTCAGCTAAATTTTCTGTTGTTAAACCAATATGCTCATTTCTGTTTATCTTTGAGCTAGAAAGTCAACCTCTCTCTGTTCCAGAGACGCTGCTGCACTTTGATATGTCTTGTCAATTTTTAAATGCACACATATGTGTGTTGTTTGGAAGAGGATATGAAAGGAAACAAAATCCAAATTAGAGCTCTGTTTCAAGAATCAAATCAGAATGAAATAAGAACTATTAAACACTAGTGTCAGTTTCAGATTTTTGATTAAGAAAGAAGTTTCTGAACTCTTTTCCTCAAATACTTGGGACCTCATTTGCACTTCATGTGTTGGAGTTAGAGCAGGATTGTGACCGCTTACTGACACCAGCAGCTGTCTCTAGAAGTTAACATGCGCTATCGTCCCAACTAGGAAGATGAACAATGAGTGAATCATCCCATTGGCTTTCAAGCTCAGTGCTACTCGTCTCCATATGTCAGCATGTATCTTTGCTCTTTGCAGGCAGGAAAAAAACGCAGCTGGCGTCCCACTAGACATTTTTACTGTATCATTTCATTTGTGGCCATTTGGCAAATCGAAAAGCTATTTGCACTCCTTAGTCCTTTTTAAATACTTTATCTCTCTTCTTTTCCTCCTCTCCTGACCCCAGAGAGCAAAAATGCTCTTTTCTTGGTGGCCAGACAGCAAATACAGAGGTGGACTCTGCTGCCTGCTCCAGAATGTCACATCAGAGTGAGACACAGACTGAGCTGAGACAGCCTCTCTGAAATCAACTGGCCTGTGTTCAACACAGCTGGAACAGCAATGAACAGGAAGTGAGGAAATAAAGAGTTTGGGTCCAGTTGCAAAGTCACAAGGGTCATTTTTAAGTATCAAAACGTTTCACATGTGTTAGAAAGCATCTACTCTGTTAGCCGTGTGGTGTTAGTTGCTAGCATTGTCTTTTCTTTACTGGAATGCACAAAACCACATTTCACAATCTTCATCAGCGAAGGGTGGTGGTGCTTATATCATTTTAAACTTTTTTTACTATGGGATACGGGATGAGGAACATGGATGGAGTCATGTTCACTTCACTGTTTTCAGTCTTTCATTTTTAACATGATGCATCTCACCACTGCACTCCAGCATTTTCAAAGTGGTTTCTTGGTTTTAGTATTTCACTACTTCAATATGCATCATCTAGATTTGTGTTGAAACACAGTATAGATACAGTATACAGATACACAGTATACAGACTACAAACTTTTTTTTTATTTACTTAAGGGAAATTTAAGGTGAAAACTAAACTATATTTGGTTTTCATTATACAATAACTTTGTTCTGGCATGAAACTTTGTTTTGAAACGGCTGACATGAAGATCTGAAATTGACTGATCAATCAAGACTCGCTCTCCAACACTGTCATGTTGAAATAATAATGTGTTCTGTTATTGTGTCAGCCTTAATAAACACTTGCTAATCTTTTTATTCTTGGGTGTTCCCTGCATTTATGTTGAAGAAATGTTTCTCACATAGCTCCTGGAGCAAACACATGGATGCTGTCAGTATGATTATCTCAGTGCTTCTCTGTGTTCTTTTACATTCACTCAGATGGGCCTGTCCAGGGCCTTATTAATGGCATCTACCTATGCAGACTGTCAGAGACTGGCTGGATGGCAGATGGAGGAACAGGCAGGGAGTCTAAGCTGGAAAGAATTTACTATTACTTTCCCTATTTGGATTGTTTAAATTGCGATTGATGACAATAAATCTAGAACTTTGTATATTAATAATACAAACACATAAATATTAATATATGTATATATATGTATCATTCACCACTGGCAATACGATAGTTTTTTTTTACTGATACTTCATGTACTCTGTGACCCCGTCCCACAGTTGACCACAGTGACCGTCTGCTCCTTTTCCCATCTCTCATGTGTGTCTTCCTTCCCCTCTCAGTATGTACAGTACAGAACATCCTGGTATGTTGGCATTTGTGAAGTCTGTGCTCTACAAGTGATGAATGATATATCCTTTGGGAGGGAAAACACATCGCTCCTCATAACTTCAAAGCCTCCGCTTTTGTCCATACCACTTTCTGCAGCCACAAATTTTCTATCATCCAGAATGCCAATATTTGACAATAAGTGTTGACCACTGCCCACATTGCATTCTTAATCATCATTTTTATTTCTGCTTTGAACTATTGATTTGTGGTGCTTTTTCCATGGTATTGAGTCAGCATGCCTGACGATAACTTAGATTGTGTGATGTGTGTGACACACCATGTAAATTCTTAATCTGATTTACGATTCTACAGTTCCCCATAAGTTCTTGAATGAGACTTTTAATATAATAAAAATGAAAGCAAGGAAACAAAAATATTATAAAAGGAGATGCAGCCCACCTTTTCTACATTGTTTCTTATGCATGGCCCGTGTCTTGAGCATATGGAAGGTCATACGTCTAAAAAAAATTCCCCCAAAAGTGAAAATAAATGGATTGTGAATGACATAACATTGAAAACCTATATATCAGCAGTTACTGCATTGCATAATGACATCTGACATCACAAATAAATCTTGAAGAAAGGGATCAATCCTGTGTTCCTTAGAAGTGGGATATTCAGAAAAGCCAAATAACTCAGTTGTGATGGCCCAGCATGACCCCCCGCTCTACAGTGAATCAGCTCACCAGAAACTCTGTCTTTTGACCCTAAAGGTCACCCAAAACCTTCAGTCTTCATCAGCTTAGCTCGCTTTAGCCTCAGTGAACAAAGGGTTGAAGGTTGCAGAGATGGAATGTGTTGGATTACAGATGTTTGCTGTAAGTGTATGATGTAGAAAATGATCTTAAGGTGGTTGGCACCTTTTTAGAAAATCTGTGATGTAGTTTCAGTTCTCCTCTTTGTGTTTACACAGAGGACTGACTGAGTGAAATTCTTAGACGTTTAGTCTGATAGTTTTGGATGGCAGTTAATGAAGAGAGCTGTAGTTGCTAATGCAGCTGCTCTCTGACCCTCTTATGTTTTAAGTAGTTATTTTAGCAGCCCAGAGGCAGAAGCCAGAGAGCAACGCTATTGTTGAGTAAGATCCCTGAGTCGATGAAAGAGGACTCCTTGTAGATAGAAGAGCAAGAGAAATAAGCTGTAACTGTTGCGTGGATGAGTTGAAAACATTTTTATATGCTAAAAAGTACATTGTGGTTTTGTGGGTATTTTTGTTTGTGCTTACTTGTCTTCAGGACCCACACGCATCTCTCTGTGTCTATAGGAGCGGTGCTGCGAGGATTACTCGTCAAAGAACAATTAAACCCACCTCAGTTTAGTCTTTGTATGTTTGAGTCATCCTCTGACCTCCATTATTGCCTCCCTTTCCCAGCACAGGCATCTGCTTGCTGGTAAAAAGATGATTTCTTCTGCATAAAACGACTTTAGTACATGGGAAAAAATGTTGGACTATTATTGTACCAAATGTGGTTTTTATAACTGCTTTGGCAAATACTTGTTTTCCAAGATCCCCACTGTTAGTAGGCTATGTTTTTAAAAGACGCTCTATTCTTTACAAGCACCTAAAAATCTCTGAAATCACCATAAATGACATAGATGCTCCACAGCAGATCTGCACATTCACCCAAGCGTTCCCATTTAATTTGAATTGTGTGTTTTGGTGGGTTGTTTTCATTTATTTTTCATCATGCAGGCTTTATGAAACCTTATGAGTCTGTAAGTGGGATTAAGGGCAGAACAAATAACCTTGGCTTCAAGTAATATGAAATAGATACATCCTGGTCTTACACGACACGTAGGCTTGAAAGTCAAGTGAAAACGAAGCACGGCCGTTTGATCATATGATACAGTATACTGTATTCTCAGCAGCTGCTGCAGATATGAATATGCATCACGAGACACATTCTGAACCCCAAATGGAGGGTTTCCTATTGCTACAGCTGCTGATTGGCTGTCAGAGTGTTGAGGTAATGCTCGCTCACCCTCATCTGCTCTACTGGCTGATACAAAGAGATGAGATAATGCTCCTTTCTTGCTAGGAAATATAGAAAAGATGTGATTGTGTGCACGTGTGCTTGTCTATGTGCTGTATCCACATGTTAATTAGAGTGTGGTGTGTGTTTGTGCGTGTGTGTGAGCGTGCATGCTGAAACGGGTGGGAGTTAATGCTAGTTTATTGATATGTGGGTGCCTTATTAATGAATAAACAGTTGACTCACCATGATTAGCACTGGCAAGAACCTCAAGTCCCATTTCTGATTAAACAAAGTTATATAAAAGTTCAGGCCAGGCAGCTTCATGTTCTTGTGATAAATGGCAGGTATGGAAAATCAAGAATCTCTATGGGAAACACAGTTTGACCTTGGCGATGCAAGTCATCTTTAAGGAAGCAGGTGTGCTGCTGTCCCAGTTCCTGGGAATTATCATCCACAGAGTAAAAGCTGAACGTGATGTCATTTTATTTTCTCTTGTAGCTGCTGACTGGGACTCTGGATGGGGAGCTGAGACTGTTTCAGTCCAGCAGCGGGGCCCAACTGTCTCATGACACCAGTGCTGCTGTGCATAGCGTCCCCAACATGACTGCGTAATTATAGCAGGCTGCTGCAAAGTCCATGCAGGTTTCATTAAAACAGCTCCAAACCCCAGGCTGGGATTTCACTGGTGAAGGAAAGTTCTGTTTTTTTATTGTCAATTAATCAAAAATAGTTTCAAGCTCAACTATGTTTTGTTTTTCTTGTTATATGTGCTCTTGTGTGTTCTTCTATTTCTTGGTTTCAAATTGTCTAAAGGGGCCACCTATTTCACTTCACTGGTCTTTGTTAAATGTTCCACATGCACATCATTTGACCACTAAGGGATATCAATGGTTTGATGTAATGTTTTAGGTTTTCCCCAGATTCATTTAACTGCATCATCTTGATGCAATATTTACCCAATTAGAGATAATTACAGCTAAATTTGCCAAAAACAATTTTCATTATTGCTGTCCGTTCATCCACATTCTGGATGGTCAAGCATCACAGTTTGTTTGTTCAGTATGTGGAACAGATGTAGATCTATAATACTGTGACCACTGCTTAGCAGCAGAGCAGCTACACAGGCCTATGACATCAACTGGGTGCAACCTTGATGGCTGCCAGATACACAGATGCTACTACTGTACACTGACACACCCGTCCACACTGTTTGAGCTGCACATTTACTGTACTTTTCTTTCGCTCAGTCACAACGAAATGTTGCTGACAAAGTCACACTGACTTGTAGTAAAAACATAATAATCAAAGCGAAATTTTACATTTTCAAGTGCTGTATTGTTGGTAATGTGTCTGTCAAGTATAAATAAAATGGTATGTCCTGGCCTGATTGTATTTTTCTACTTAGTGTGTATGCAGCCCTGTTACTACATGTCTGTTTATATTGGAAACATTTAATACAGTACATTATACAATTAAATATAGTCACTTGTATTGTTTGAGATCATGTCAACAATCAAAAAGAGTTACGAAAGAACATTAAAAAAGCAAAACTACTGGACACTACATCATGTATGCTCTTAGATTCCATATTAAGCTTTTTCCCGTCAGAGTTTTGTAAATATAATCATACATCGGATAAGAGATTATTATTCATTGGGGATGTTCCCCTGGCAATCACTTTATTTTCTTTGACATTTAAACATCTGGGTACAATTGTCTTTTTTTTTTCTTGACCAGAAAACCTTTACCATCTCTTACTATGCTACCGTTATCACTGTCAACATGTTATAACCCACAGCTGAGTCTTGAGAGAGGCTGACGGAAAACTCTGTCTATCTGCAATGGAATGAAACATCAAGCGTTACTCATCCGCAGTCCATTAGGAAAAGATATTGTATTTGACACATTATCTAACGCTGGCGCTGGTGATAGAATGATAAATCCACTGATAGGCCGTCTTAACTCCCTCAGACAGAGGACTGTTTTCTTTAATTGATATCGAGGCAGACTGCCTGTTAAGATTGTTCTCTGTGCAGCAACAGCCTCAGCTAGGTCAGACGAAATATAACTCTGAAGTTGTGCAATATCACTTCCCAGTTGTTATATATTAAAGCAAGCAGGGCTGAAGCTGCACAGGATTTATGGAGTGGTACCTATTTTAGTCATACGCCACATTATGGATGTACGTGTGTGTGCGTTGGTTTTTTTGGGGGTTTTTTTAATGCCACAAAGATAGGTATGAACTGGCAAGGCTGACTCTGCCCTGTCATGGTGAGCTTTAGTGTTCCTGCAAGCAGCAGAGACTTTCTACTGGAACAAAACATAATAAATTGTCTTTGGAGTAAATTTATGTAGCCATGTTCTTTCTCCATTTTAATGTGCTGGAATGTATGTGAGTCTGCGTGCTTTTGTGTGTGTGTGTGTGTATATTTAGGCCTCAATATCTTCTTCCCTTGAATGAATTAACCCGCTACACCAAGATTCAGTCAGCGCACACTCTCAAACCGAAGTGATATATTAGTGCACACGCACATTCCTTGTCTTTGTGAGGTCGTTTTGGGTGCACTCCCTGCATTGATCTCACCACTAAAGAATGATGTGTTTATCCTTGCAAATAAAAGGATTTAAAGGATAGCCACACCCGTACATCATAATGCACTCTGGTCCAAAATTTGATCTCTTGCAATACTTTGTCATTCAATTTGACAGAAAGAAGAACTTAGTCTGCCTCCAGTTTTGCAGAGTACTAGAACAACAGATACCGAACAGGGCACAGTCACATCAGGAGAAGATACAGAAGAACAGAACTAACTAGTGCAGAAATAGCAATCTAGATATAAATCTTTCCTCTCAGCATCATCTACAACTCAAATATTGTATTTGTATGCCTGTGACATTGCCTATGAAGTGCTTTGGTTGTTCACTGGCTGTCTGGTCTGTGGCCTGGCCTGAGCTCTAAATGCAGGCCTTTACTTTCCCTCATGAGTAGTTAAATAAAGTTGACCAAGATATATACATCATGAGGCACGTGCACTGTAATGATCCCCCAAAGACCTCTGAGGATCTCTGCTCTTTAGTTTTCACGAACTCAGTGGAAGGTCAGTCAAGGGAGGGGAATATTTGCACACATGTCAGAAACTGCCGTCATATAGCTGGGACTCATGCAAGTCTCACGCAAATCTTCTCTGAATATCATATGATGTCCTATGAATAAAAGGAACATGTGGCCAAACTGATAATCTTTGAGATTAGTAGCTAGGTTTTTATTGCTGACTGCTAGAACACATAAGTGATTCAGTTGATGAGAGCTTTAAAATCCTGCTGTAAACACCTGGACTGTGTTGAACCAGCTGTTTGTAAATCCATCACTAATTTTGTGTGTTAAGTCTTTCTGAAGTTCTTAGTAACTACTAGCTCACCTCAAACTAGTGAGTCACTAAATCAGGATGCACCATTAAAGGACCAGTGTGTAAGATTTAGGGGATCTATTGGCAGAAATGGAATATAATATTCATATTCATGTTTTAATTATTGTATAATCCACTGAAAATAAGAATCATTGTGTTTGTGTTACCTTAGAATGAGCCCTTTATATCTACACGGCCATGTTGCACCGCCATGTTTCTACAGTAGCCCAGAATGGACAAACCAAACACTGGCTCTAGAGAGGGCCTTTCGCATTTTTTGTGGGTTTCGCAGCCACCATAGGTTCTCCTACATGCTTGGAGGGGGGTTATTTAGTTGGTTGCAATCTGCAGCTGCACCACTAGATGCCACTAAATCCTACACACTGGTCCTTGCTTAAGAAATGTCTTGTCTAGTAAGCACAAGTTTAAAGTAAAGTGACTGCAGTATCACAAGCTGTAACATAACTTCCAAATATAACAGTATTAGGGGCAAAAAGATAAAATAAACTTAACTGCTAGTCCTTTGTGAATATGTGATTTTGGTTTATTTCTAGGAGAGGGCAATATCCAATTATGGTCAGCTAATGGTCATTATTTGGTCATTTAGTTATTGGCATAAAGTTTTGTAATTTAAGGTTTAGTGTGTTTATTCTCTGAAATTTAAAGTGTCAGGTCAGCTATGTCAACCATATTTCATATTATCTCTTTTACTCTTCAGTCTATACAGGTCAGTCTAAACACTCCCACCTGGCAGGTAGTAGATGTAAATATTTAATAATGACTCATCTCTAAGTATGAACTTGTTTGTGTGGGGCAATCCATTTTAATTTAGTGATTTGTAAACCACCACTAAGTAAATTCTTACATTATAACTAGGATCATTTTTAACTTATGAACAGCTGATGCTATGGGCTCCTGGAATAATGTCGGGATTAGACTATATATAATATTAGTCCTGACACAACAGATATGAGGCTTAGGGAGCAAAAATGAGTGTTGGCCGTGACAATTGCTCATTTTGTTACATGTTCTGTGATGCTGCATTTGGAACACCTCACAACATCCTGACAAACAGACTACCACATCATATTGTTTTTCAACTTGTAGTCTGCAGTGTCTCACCATCAAGTCACAGCAAGAATTTATGACTCTGTGGTTGTTGGCTAGTGTGAGAAAATTATCATATCAGAAAGAGTGTGTACTGTAGTTTGACACCGACACAATTTTTCTGGTGAAAAAATTCTCTGTTGCACAGGAAGTGATACATTTCATGACTCCAGCAACAGCAGTTTGTTTGGAAAAAAATCATGAGCAGCAATCACTAATACGAAATCACCAATCACTTGAAAAATACTTGACTTTATGCATCTAAAAGAAACATTTCATGCAAAGTACTTAGCACCAATGATGTCACCAAAATTCAAAGTCTTCGCATGGAAATAGTTGCTCTTAATTTAATGTATCACTGTACAGAAGTGTCCATTAGTAACAGGGAAATAAAAGCACCACTGACTGTGAAAACACTTTCTCCCCACATGTTTTCCCCTTATTTGTTCATGTTACTCTTCACATACACTTCTTTGTGAATGGAGTGTGTTTAAACACGCACTTTGTGAAAGTGCGTGTTTAAAAAACGGCGCATGTGTTAGCCAGCCTGTGTTTCTCCTTATCTGGTCCATGAATTACACAGAATCATATTTTTTGGCTTGATAGACACAGCACATGTCCCAGCATAGGCCTGAAGTAACTGTCTCTGACTACAGTATATACAAAGTAACTGTAAAGGATGAACATGGATGTTAACTTATAGAGTGACTAGTAAAGATTGGTGAAGTATGCAGACGCAGGAAAAGCCAGACCGGGGAAACCGGTGTCTTTGTACTCAACTGTGTCCTCAGCTGTTCTGGGCTGCTGTGTGCAGACAACGACGGAAATACAGATTAGTAGCAGATGGTGTCATCCAGGGTACAAGGCATAAACATTCGAGTGCTTAACACTCAGATAAATCAACACAAGACCCTTGAGGAGTTAGCGAGGAAAATGGGGAAAACAGGAGCGCGTAACATGAGGTGCCAGATCACTGAACAAGACTGGGGCCACTCAGGAACCCTGTCGAGCTTATAAAATCTCTTCAACTCTGTTTGAATAACAATCATTTGCCTATCAGAGCCATATTTGAATCCAAACAAATGTTATGATGACATATTTGCTGCAGTAAAGACTATTCCAAGTTTTTATTTGAGTCATTAAAGAAGAGCCAGTTTGCTCAGTGTATGGTCTTTGCAGGGTCCCCATGAGGTTAAGATTCTTCGCTTGCTCCATTAAGCCAAGGTGCAAGGGTGAGATGAGATGATAGTTTGGCATCTGAGTATAAACCATCAAGTCTCTGCACATTTCTCAGGTTCATTAACTCACCCCATCAACCTAAATTCCAACCTTATGCTGACACAAAGATAGCATTTCAACATCAACCTCTACCATTAGCAAATTCCTTTGTTTTATGGCTGAATTTATTCCCTAAAAGAGGCAATTTTATGTTTTCCTCTCTAATCATGTTTAACCAATCTGGAGAATTAACAGCACATGTGGTCGAGCTGCACTTCACTGGATGGATGTGATTGGTATACGCATGCCTCCGTGTTTAGCTTGTTAATCTTATTGCTGTTGGTTTGTGATATTACTGTTGTGACATAACACTTGGCCTTTGTTTTTAATTTTTTACTTTTTCCATAAAATGAACAAACAAAAAGCTTTGAAGAGAATGATGCGAGCAGTGTTATTGCTCAGGTCTAGTGTGCTGGGCAGCATTTGAAATCGCATCAAAGCAAACTATATAAAGACCCAAATACATCATCTCTTATCCTGCACTTGAACTTAGTTTTCAGGTTGTGTGGTTGCCAGCTAACCATGGCTATCACCTGCCTGAATAACTTACATTCAAGGAATAACTTGTCATGGCATTGCTCTATTTAATATTGTGCCAGGTTTTCATAACCTCGAATGAACTCCCAATTCAGCAGTGAGGAAAATGTCTCAAAATCTAATTTGCTTCTGCACTGAATGTGCTGCTTATTGCGGAGACATAGACAAATGTTATTCCCTCACCGTGGCAGCATCAAACTAATTTAGCCTGAATGCTTAAAACTTTTCGGTGTACAGACAGAAGCAGGATGCCAGCTACAAAACCTGGATTCAATAATGAGCAGGAAATTCTCCTCTGGAACATTTGGTATTCTTCAACATATCATTCCTGCTAACTGCACCTATCCTCTCTGTGTTTTCACTGATCATGCATCAAAGTTCAACAGGCAGTATATTTTCTTCTTCACTTGACAATATGCAAAACTGAGGTGCTTCATTTTATAATTGTGCCAACAGCAAAATATTATCCAGTTTTGCTGTTTAAATGATACAAATGTGTCATTGTGGCTTTAAGGATAAATGGTGAAGATGGAGGAGATGTGTTAGGGAATATTAATGATTAAAGCTGCACTAAATAGGCTATTGAACAACAGGTCAAATGAGTGTAATGTGAGAGGTGTTACTCATAGCGATTAACTTAGAGCATTAACACCCAACTGTAGTTTTCTCAGCTCTATGGAGCATTTTAGCAACTTTGAGCTCCTTATTCGGTTTTACTACCTGCAACTTTGCTGTTTTTGTTTAGTCTCACCACTCATTAACCACAACGAGAAGCTGTTTTTGCTAAACAAAAGTCCGAGATATGTTTTGCAAGAGAAGACAGAGATAGAAGGAGAGTAATTGAAGGAGAGTAGATTCGGTGGGCCGACATAAACCTGACTCCAAATCAATGCTAATATAGCCGGATTTCAAAAAAGGGAACTGATAGCTAACGTATTAGCCATATTAGCAATGTAACTTGTGTGTGATGTTCAGGTTGTTGTGGAGTTCTGCCCCCAAGTGGCTAAAAAAAACAGGCTAATGCTGCTTTAAATAGTTTTTGCTGGGATATCAGAGGGTTCACTTACTGTACTGTATCACTCACTCAGACATACAGTACCAGTCAAAAGTTTGGACTTACTTTATGTGAAGAGGTTAATGGGATAGATTCTTACATGTTCACCTGACACAAAGTAGAACAAACACTTGTACATAGTGACAAAAAACAAAAGTAATGAACAACATAGACTGTTCTAGAGGTTTAAACAGTGATGGGCCACAAAAAATAGCCAAAAACATGTGCTGTCATTGTAAAACCACACTGAGTATCATTTGACCTGAGGCATTTCAAATTAAATGTTATATGTGCTTGAAGAAACTTAATAGTTTTAGGGAGACATTTGGATATTTGGCTCTTAAGTTGCTAAATGCTCCACTATGTTCACCAGCTTTTCTCTCACTTTCTTTGTCTGACATTTGGTGCTGGGCAAGTAGTGTACAGTGGGTGAAAACAAATTAGATGATGAGAGTGTTGAGACTGAACCGAAACTGAGTTGAATTGCAGAATTGGGTGATAATTCTCTGTGGTTTTGTCATTATGAGGCAACCCTTTCACTTCACAGTCATTGGTGCATTGTAACACAGGTTCTCCACTGATTTTACATATGAAGATCAGCTTATAATTGAGCCTTTTTTTTTTCTTTTTTTTTTTTTTTACAAACAGCTATGTTTTAAAAATATGCAACAAATAAATGTAGTGGAGTAAAAAGTGTAACATATGCCTCTGAAATAAAGTGAAGTGCAGCTTTAAAGTAGCATAAAATGGAAATAATCAACTAAAAGTACATGTAGCTTGAAATTGTCCTTGAGTAAATGTTACTTACTTTCCCCCCACTGGAAATATATGTTGTCATGTGAAAAAGATGTTGAATTGTAACATAATTATTAACTGAACATAACTTGTTTGGTTCTCCTCCATCAGCCATAACAATGTAGTGATGAGCCTGTATAGGCAGTGGAGCTTCAGCTATGCTGCAGCACCTTCTGTGCCCAGGGACCCAAGGCCAGAGCTCCTCCTCCTCTCTGCTACACTGAAGAGATCTCACTCTTACTTTGTTCTCTCTCTCACACACAACACTGTTCATGGTGCTGGCTTTCGGTGTCCATACACATCAATCTTTTTCTAGGTCCTGCGTTGTTGCTCCCTCTAGGTTTCTCTGTCAGTTTTCTGTAAAATGAGCCCAGATTTCTCCCAGTTTTTAAGCTCTTATAAATTTGCTCAATATATCTTACTTCTCTGCCATAACTCTACACATCCCACCAGCACAAGGAGGAAAATGGGAATCTGGAAGTCATTACCAAATGATTGCATCTCAGAAATGAAAATGCAATTGCGAGAAAAGAGGGTGGAAGTGAAATGGTGATTGTTCTGTAATCCCCCACCCATTAACCTAAATATAGGTAAGTATGAGTCAAAGTAAACTGAGGGAGTCACGACTATTGCTACTTTCTTTCATTATCTTACATTTATTTGAAGTTCAGAGCTTAACCCTGGCCTGGTTGTACTTCAGACCTGATTTTAGGGGTTACACTCCTTGGGCATTTTGCTTGTGTTCAAGTCCAACAGCTCAAATACACGTCTGGGAATAAACCTTAGCCCAGTGAACAGTCTGTGGCCTGATTACCTCACTATGACAAGCAACGTTGAATAAAGCTGGCAGTGTTTTGCACCTCACTAAACATGAGCAACCAGCAGGCAGCAGGTAATTAATGGGGTCCTCACAGCCTGCCATCCTCTAAGAGTCCTGCAGGCAACAAAGGAAGTAAACAAGATTCCCTGTGTTCATCCTCCCACTTAGGATATTGGCAAAGTACACAAACAAAAGTTTGGCAGATCAACATTTTGAGCAGCATCATCTGATTTTGTTCTCATTGTAACTATGTAGTTGAAAAGTTGCCCCGATGCTGTTACCCAATGTTGTTATGATCCTAAGCATAATATCACCCAGGAAATATTCTATTGTGCTGAATTTACAAATCATGTATCAACAAATCCCACCCACATAGGTCACATATAAACTGGAGAGGAGAACAAGTCAAACATCGGTTATCTCACTTTGATGTAATGTCTGTTCTAAGCCAAGATATGTGAGCCATTTTTATAAAAAAAACTGGAATTAGATGCTTTGAAAACAAACGTGGTATCCTAGAAACAAGTACTTAAGATCTTTGTTTTGGTTTATACATGCTGTATGTAAGACTCTACTACCAGTAGTATTTTAGTTCTTGTACTGTGATCATGTTGATACTGGTGCTCCAGATCACCATCAGACCCTTGATGACAGTAAAGTTCACTTTCTGGCATCGCCGGTCCCCACTCGGTGAAGTACAGGATGACTAGTGAACAGCATTGTGTGTCAATGCACAGTTAGAACTTCCTTTGAAGCCGGGAAGACAAACTAGAAGTCCTGCAGTGTTGCATTTTAATGATTAATAGTATATGTACAGATCAGCCTCAGTGTTTTTTGGGGTTTGTTTTTTTTTTACAGTTTTCTTTCTCCCCTGTTGCCTTCTCAATTGCCTCACAAAACCTATGAGAACAATTCATGGAACACTGTTCTGTAAAAAGAAGCATATCGTCAAGTCAAGGGACTCAGATGTTGCTGTAAATGACTACCTGTAACAATCCATTTCAGTGAGAGAGGAAATGCTCTGTATATCTTGTTAAAAATGTCTTGTTTTTTATCGGGCAGAACGTTCTGGTGATAGTTCAGGAAGTTGAGGAATATGAATCGTGTCACGGTGACATTTTGAGAGCGTCAGAGAATGAGGTGTTCAGAAATGACATTGCACCCTTGTTGCCTTGTTATGAAAATGTGTAGAAACTGGCACTGACTCACACAGAAACTCTGATTGGTGGTTGCTATGATGTGGCTCCATACATCAGCTATAAAAAATAAACTGTCTCATCAGGTCAAGTGAAGGATCGTGGTAGGAAGATAAATTTTGCGGAAAGAAAATAAGCCAAAGTGCACAAGTGTTTAAATTTAGGGAAGAGACAAAAACAAATGAAGTCAGTGACAGTGAACTGACCTGTGTTTGGCAGGTCAGGAAGGAAACAGTATAATATTTTGACAGTGAAAATTGTTATTGTGAAACGTCTTGAAGAAAAGGTCTGAATCTCCTGCCTTGTTTTTTAGGCAATGTCTACAACCATGGTATCCGCTCTGTGAGGCTGAAACATCTGGGGTCAAAGTTACTACAATTCATCCTCAGGGGGCCATGAATGTCTTGACCAAATGTCACAGTGATACATCCAATAGTTCTTGAGACATTTCACTCAAAGCCACATAATGTCAACCTTATGATATTGCCAGAGGAAAAGTCAGGGGATCACCAGAGTCACTTGGATACATTGTCTGGGGACCATGAATACGTGAACCTAATTTTGTGCCAATCCATCTAGTAGATATTGAGATATTTCACAGGATTAAAGGGGACCTATTATGCGCATTTACAAGTCTATATTTTTAATCTGGGGCTCTACTGGACTATCTTTGCGTGATTTACAGTCCAAAAAGCTCCTAATTTTTCTTAAACTGACTCTTTATGCAGCCCCTCAGTTCAGCCTCAGTCTGAGACAGGCCATTTTAGCTCCTGTCTCCATAAGTCTGAATCCAATCCGAAATATGAGAGTGGACAACACAAAAAACACATGGAAAAAACCTTAGCAACAACCCAACGTCAGCTCGTAGCAAGGAAAACCGTCACAAACAGCATTCAGAGCAGGTTGAGGCCCCGGCTTTTGACTCGCAGGGAGCATTTCTACATGCGTTAACTTCAAGTTTAGGAACTTTAACGATGTTTAACGTAGACATCCGTCATCATAACAGTATATAAATAGCAAAACATCACAAAAAGCAATGTTAGGATCACCAAATTAGAAATTAGAAATCATTAGAAATGATCCTCTTGGCACCATGGATGTCTGAACCAAATCTCACAGCAATCCATTCAGTAACTGTTGAGATATTTCAGTCTGGACCAAAGTGGTGGGCCGACTTAGAGCTAGCATGGCTCAATCTACATTTATTCAAATGCAGATTAAGCTTTCCTGTTGGCTCCAGCACTGAGAAGAACTCTGCCCATTTGTGCCAATGATGTGAACCATGCTGACATTTTGTACAAAAGGTGCCACATGAATAAAGTTAGGTTTGTTAGGCCTGCAGAAGTCTGAAACATTTAGGTGCTGGTAGAAACCATAAAAAACTGAGGCCTATCAATGATTTTACAAAAATCCAGTTTATAGTTTAAAAAGGAGGGCAAGGCACAAACTCACCACTAAGTTTTGACACTGTCCTTCAAAAATCTTCTACTCTCATTGTACATAGGCATATTGTTAACATGAATTTACTGATTTTAATGAGAGCAATAATGTGTCCACATATTCTATCACAGTTACAGTGGCTTTGGAGCAACAAGATTCATGGTGTAATCATGAACAAGCTAATCCCAGTAACTACTTTAGAAAGTGGAGAGTACAGTAAGTGAGTCAAGAGGACAGTGACATCCAAAGAAAATGCTGCTTCTCTCCAGACATTTGAATACTTTACATTATCAATTGTCGTGCGAACAGAGCCGTCATTCCATTTGGGAGATTTTGCAAGGATATTTTACAATGCCAGCCATTCTGGCCAAATTTGTTTCATTGGCATTACTCAGCTTCTGGCATGATCAACATAAAGGGGCTATTTGAAGTAAATCTTTACTTAAAAAAACCATTTCTACCTAACTTCTTTATTTCCATCATTCCCAACACTGTTGTGATTTACAGAGGATGTGAGATTTGCATGTTACATGTGTCACTCTCTCCAGTTCTCAGTAGTTTAAACATTTCAGGTGCCAGATTTCCTCTTTGGATTGTGCTCCTGAGTCACACTGAAACATTTTTTGTTAAAAACACATAAACCTGGTGGTGAAGTCACAACTTGGAGAAGAGAGTTGGAAACTATAGTTGTTTATCAACCTAACTGACATCCATCACCTTCAGTTCATGACTCCTCCAGATCTCTGGTGTTTGTAGCATTAATAGAGGAATCCAGGTTTATGTGTGGATCTCTGCTGCGTACTAGGCAAGCATTGGCTCGTGGTGTTGTATGAATGACCAAGACAGTTTTCAAAAAAATATCTCAAGGAAAAAGATGGAAACGTGGACTCCAAATTTTCTGTTTTTGGTTAAGATTTTGGAGCAATGTGTTCTTGATGTTTCCCTCTGGCACAGTTTGGTCTAAACAAGTCTGTCACGGATTTGTTGCCACTTTTTATTCTTCTCTCCTCATTTGTAAATAGTACATGACTTTGATCGGATGAAACTACTTTACACTTTCACTTCCACTTAGTTGATCTGCTGTGTTTGCACCTTTTTAAATTGAAAACTGACTACTAAACCCATTTTCCCCCAGTGAAGTGATGTCAAGGTTGCACAGTTTACCTCACATTTCAACTATTTTCCATTCTTCTAAAGCCTCATTAGTTAGTACTACTGGGTAAATGCTGACAGTGATTACATTCTTAGAATTAGAGTTATTGTGTAAAAAGTCTGCTTTTAATCATCTAAAAGTAGTATTAAATGTGTCATTTGTAATTTGAGTATGTATCCAGCAAAAGGTTACAATCAGGTCCTATGACACTCAAAAACTGATGATTTCTTTTCTTCCATAACCAATGCTATAACTTTGATGATTAATGATTTGAAGGGAACATATTGAAACAGATTTAAACATATTTAGAGAAACTACAGCTGACAGATGCACTAACACGTCTAATGAGTGCAAGTCTGTGGAGTATTTCAAGTTTTTCCACCCCTGACAGCATTAATCTGATGTTCTCTGGTCCCTGCAGAATGCTTTTATCATCAGCGGGCATCGTTATATTCTCGTATGTCTAACTAACTGTTCACTACTGTTTCTAATTTCTGTCAGGCTAATGAATCCATGTTGCTGAGAGGCATTCACCCAATTTGGTAAGAAACTGTCTGTTCCTCACCCCCTTTTTTTCCTCTAAATGGAATGCACATTTCCAATTGACGCAAACCAACCCCGAGACGTATCCTATTGGTACATAAAGGCCTATCCGCATCCAGTCCCTCAACATGGGCTCCAAGAATGAGACGTTGTATCAGCTTTTCTTTCTCTGACACCAAAGAGGGAAACCTTGGCAAAAATCTGACAATCTCCAGACGCAAGACACTGCTTGCCAGCAAAGTGGAAGCATCCAAAGTATCTATTGTATTAGGGGTCATTTTCATGTTTTTTTTTTTCTTTCTCACATTGCTGACATAGCTGAGATTCTCACTTTGAGTTATTTATATTTTGTGAGTTTTGAATTATATCACTTTTTTGGTCAAATTGCAGTCACCCACATATTTTGAAAGTTCTACTTTATGCTTGTGTAGTTATTTCTTGAAAGATCACCTATAATATCCAAGAAAGTGAACAACAGCTTTGCCAGAAGAGGGGTGAAAGTGCTGTTTTACACCCCATAAATTTCTGAATTTATCATAATTCTGCTGGTATTAATTTTATGAGTGTAGATAATAAAGTGCACCTACTAGTAGTGCAGCAAAGTATTTAACTTTTTGGTTATGGTTTCTTCAACACTCTGTCACTCCAGAGAGTAGAACAGCCTGCTTCCCTCCACCTCTCTCCTTAGTGAAAGTGAATTAGCTCCAGACACACATAGGAGGGTGGCTCTGATAGGGGAGGGGATGGTGGGCATCACGGTGAGGGGAGAGAGGGGGAGAGGGAGGGGTCTCACACCCACCCCCATACCAACCTCTGTGTGTGAGCACGGATAAGAAAATTACGCCATCGGAAGGTAATTATGTAACTCCGTCTCTTAACAACCGGCCCCAAACGGTTCATACCCCAAAAGATTTGATTGACAGGCTCTCTGCGAGCCTCTATATAAGAGGAGGGAGGTGAGTGGCTCAGTCACTGTTGTGCCTCCAGTCCCTCAGTCTGTGGATGTAGTCAACCAAAGTGGACTTTACGCTTTTACGCACGAGCTTACAGGAGATACCACTAACCATTCATTTGACCATCGGTCAAATAAGTTGCATTTTTTCGACTTTTCTTCATTTCCTTGTTGCCGGATATCTGACTGCATTAAAAACTAAAACTGCATTGTCAGGTAAGTTGAATGAACGGCGCATTGGGCTATTTATCGTCGAACTTTTTCAGCGTTTGGAGATAGAATAAGGTGTGAGTCAAATTTAACACATCTGGTAGTCAAGTAATGAAAACAGTAAAAAGATGAAGCTGAAAAGATGATGGCGATATCATTCCTTAACAGAAAGTTATTAGACCACAATACAAAGTCTGCAGGCTTTGTGGTGCCTGGCTGCAAATGATTTATAGTCACGGCTGTACGCCGGATTTGATTTTCCTTTTAATTGTGGCATAATTAGATCATTTTCCCCCCTAAATCGTCCCATGAGAGGCTCAAGTGCAAAGTCAACATTTGAGATGGCCTCAGGATGTCGAAAAAAGACAAAAGTCTGAGACAGAAACTAATGAAAATGATTTCTTTTGTGTGTTTTGAAGGAGATATGATACTCAGGAGAAGTCTCTACTTGCTGCTCTTATCATTTCATTTCCTCCACGCAGTACCTCAAGGTAAGTAAAAACATGTTCACCTTTATATGATTATAGTGGCTAAAAAAAATATTATTATATGATAACTGAAATAAGCTCAATGCAACACCTGCGACTGATTTTAGGTGTAATTAGACATTTCAGTGAAATTTTAAAGGGAGAAAAAGTGAAATTGAAGACTAAACCCTCCAGAAATGTTGTCATTAGTTTGGGACTCAATTTTTTAAAAATCTTATCAGCTCTTCTTTTCTTCCAAAGTAACTGTCCATTTGCATCCTTTCTTTTCTTGTGTGATCTGTAGATGGTGAGCAGGAGGATGAGACATCATTTGACCTGTTTGAAATCAGCCACATCTCACGCAGGACTCTGGGAGCCAAACAGTTCAGGGGCCAAAACTCAGATGCCCCTGCCTACCGTTTCATCCGCTTCGACCACCTGCCCCCAGTGAGACCCCCTGTACTAAAACAAATACTGCGACAGATCCAAAACAATGAGGGCTTTGTGTTTGTGGCCAGCATACGCCAGGACCGTGCCTCACGGGGCACCCTGATTGGTTTGGAGAGCTCTGATGGCCGGCGGCAGTTCGAGATTGTGTCCAACGGACGGGCCAACACTCTGGATCTGGTGTACTGGGTGGACGGCTCACAGAACGTAGTTTCATTCGAGGATGTTGACTTGTCTGACTCACAGTGGAAGAATATCACTCTTCATGTTCATGGGGAAAATGCAAATCTGTATGTGGGCTGCAGCCTGATAGACAGCTTCATCCTGGATGAGCCTTTCTATGAGCACCTGCAGGCTGAGGGAAGCCGCATGTATGTTGCAAAGGGATCCATCCGCGAGAACCACTTCAGGGTAAGACTGAGACTATGGCTTTTTGGTAGCTAGACTAGGATTTCAGAAGATCTAGGAGCATTAGGTGCCTCTCTCAGCCGTGCTGGGTGAAACACGTTAAAAGGCCCCTGCAGTTTTTTGTCACGTCTCATAAGTTTTAGGAAACAAAACTGTGGTTTTACCTAGGCTTATAATAAAAGCTCATTTTAAACAACAGTTTCCTGAAGTTGAGTGGCTCAGTGTTGCCTTTGAGTGGAGAGGACTCCAAATATAGACTCCAAATTGCCCGTTGTGTGTAAAACTGAGTGTGAATGTGTGTGAAAAGGTCAAGAATGAACTTCCAGGCTCAAGTTTGAGTGTGTTTGTGTGTAAGCTGTGCCAGACTGATACTCAGTGCATGCTTGAATTGTATAAAAAATGGATACCCCTGAAATAATGTAGCCAAAAACATATCAGAAACTGTAACCACAGTGATAAAGATGAGTCTCTTCTCATCTAACAGGGCCTTCTGCAGAATGTGCGTTTCATCTTTGACACCACAGTAGAAGATGTCCTCCTGAGCAAAGACTGTGAGGTCACCAAGCAAGGTAAGAGTTGGATTTTTTGTGTTTAAACCAGCATTCACCCCAATGTTCCAACCATATTCCATCTGTGGGAACCATTTCTATTAATGTGACTTTTATAACCCAAAAGATGAGTCAAAATAATTGTATTTGCAAACTGTTTCAAGCCCTGCAGATGTGATTGGGAAACTCCCTCACACGCAAGCCTCTAAAGCACAGTATCTGTGTTTTGTTAAGTAGGCCTATCAACCACAGCAACTTTCCAGACCAAACAGTTCAGCATTCTCAGTTGAGTCACTTCGTATAAATTCAACTCAATGGTCGTTTTTTTTTCTTCTTTTTTTTCTTTTTTTTGAAGTGGTCCATAAGCTTGCAGATTTGATATGTGGCAAAATCTCCCAGCATTACTTCATGTTTACGGAAACAGCAGTGTCGACGCAGTGACTTGAGGTCGCGCAGTGTGCGTGGTGCACAAAAGGAGATACAGATGCTTACATTTATTTCCATTGGCAGTGGATTCGGGATAATGTGCTGGGAAAGAAAATAGAAAAGAGAAAATGAATGCTATACTGCAGAGCAGGGAGCTTCCACTTCCAGCTGCACACACACACACACACACACACATACATAGTGAAGTCATGAATTGGCTGATTGGGTTGCTTTTCTCAGCTGAAGCTTTGCTCACATGAGGAATAGTACCTCATGATCCTCAGTGGGGCTCACACGAAGAGCGGCTGCGAATAAAAAGAATAAATATGTAGATAATCATCCTTTTTTCAGTAAAGATAAAGGTCACCAGATCTGGAAACAGCGTCTTTAGTTCACTGTGACAAAGCAAATCCATATGAGGTGTTTGTGCATGATAGAGCAGCTGTTGCATCTCTGTTGCCACAAGCAGTGTTGAATTCCAGCTGAATGAGTTTATTTGTTTAACAAATGTCATCAAGGCCTGGAAGTTTTCTCCTTGCTGGCTGGTACCAGTCAAGGTTCTGCACTGGTAGCAATTTTAATGCCAAAAGACACTCATAAACCCACACAAACCGCGCTCATAAAAACTGTCATGTTGGACATTAATGAGGAGTATTAAAGCTACCCAACCTTTTGCTCTCTTTTTTAATTCTTTCCTCTATCTGCTTTTTAAAAAATAGCACACGTCTATCACGAGGGAAAAGAATGTGTAAATACTTTCACAGACAAGCAAGCGCGCGTTCACATGCACACACAGCGTGAAGCCCTCCTGAGATTTGAATGAATCCAGCAGACTGAAAGGGAAAGAAAACACAGCGCTGGCTAGGAGTGGGATATCATTGGGCAATTTGGATGACTTCTTGATTTAGAGTCCCCAGTCTGCTATTAATCTTCACCAATTTACATAGCAAGATCCAAACCAGTTGCAGATATGTGCTGTGCTCTGGCTGAATGACAGACATTCCATGGAGCTTTGATATGTGACTTGTGTATTTGTTTTCCTCAACCACACATTCATAAAAGGTTATCATGCCCAAATTGCTATTCGATGGTTGGAGTGAAAGGGAAAAATAAAGGAGAAAATTGAGGGAACATGAAAGAATGGATGCTCAATCAAGATGTCCTGTCCTCCTCTGTGTTTGGGATCTTTTCCTGTCTTCACTGTGCAAAGATCACAGCTGGCAGACACGTTACTCTAGGCTAGACTTCCTGCTCCAGATTTGCAGATCATGCAAAAAACACTCAACATTTAGCTTATTAACACGCATCAAGCAACCCTCTAGTTGAAGATTATATTTCCTCTCACATTTCACTGAAGAGTGAGACAAGAAGAGAGGAGTCAGCAAACTTACAAATGATAAATGCTGTGACTCAAGGGGTTCTCAAACACTTTGGACTTTACTGTGTTGACATCTAGACAAGGGACTAAGGACTAAGGGATTAGAACTGTGAGCTTCACAGGCTCCTTGTAAATCCATCTGTGTTGTCACTCCAGTCTGTTAAGTTCATATTGGAAGTGTCCACTTATCTAAAAGGTCATTGCGATTTATGACGACGGTGTGGTTTTCTCATCACACCAAGAACACCCAGATTTCTGCTTTGAGCTCCCCAATGTCAGTCCCCCCCCCTCCTCCCCTGCGTCCACCCACGGCCAACCCTGCTGTCATCTCCAGTGGAAAGATTTACCGTCACCGTTTGAAACAGATAAATTGTTCAAATCAAACACTGCTGACGGAACATCTGTTTTCAGGAACACAATAAACATCATAATCACCACATTGTTGTGATCTTTCGGCCGGCTACAGGAAAACAGGAAATCGCTCAGTTCCCTGATCAGAGTCCTTGAGTTTCAATCATGATTTCTCTCAAATATGTTTTCCATCAGCAGTTTGCGTTGCTAACTCATTCGCTTGCTTGCTCATTCACCCTGGTGCCTCTCCTGTTTCTCCTCCAGATGATGCCAATATTGTGAGCGAGAGCACAGAAATTGTGGATGTGAGTCCCTCCATCACTACGAACATCATTGGTCAGAAGACAGATGAAGCGGGCACAGATATGTGTGAACGCTCCTGCGAGGAGCTTAGCACCATGTTACAGGAGCTCAACGGCCTCCGTGTAGTCGTCAGTAACCTTATTGAAGGCTTGCAAAAAGTGGTAAGTAGCAGAAGTGACAAATGTGTTACCCTGACTGATTCCCTCTTACGCAGTGTAAATCAACATAAACCTGACCTGAGTTGGTTTTAGACAAGCTACTGCCTGTTTTGTTTCTATTTTACAGGCCAATTTCAGTGATGAATGTGAAAAGCTGTTTTTGATTGAGGGTAGAAAATTAACATTTAAAAAAAACCATGACATTTTAGGAAAATAAATGATACAATCCTCAGTGCGGCAGCCAGGAGGTATGGGGTTTAAATTAGGTTACTAGGTAACCTACATTGGTTTGAAAGGAAACAGTAAGTAGCCACAGGGCTGTTTATAGAGTCGCATGTGATGGCTGAACCCCTTTGACTCCTGCTATCTGTGGCGGTGTGAGTCAGACAGATTTTATGACATGTTACATGTGGATATAGGAAGTGTTCCCCTGGCAGCGATGGGGTCCAGTCTAATGTCTGGCTGTGTTTAAACAGCCCATGTGTTTCCTCTGGGAGCCTCCCAGCAATAAGAGAGTCTGGGCATGAACCTTGGGAAAAAAAACGGCTGGGATGAGAAGGGTCCCTGAGGCTCTTCCAGATCGAGTGGTGTCTTAGATTCTAGTGCTGCACATTGCTACCTCCCTTTTCCAACAAACGGACCACCCCACCCCCCACCCCCCCACCCCCACCACCACCACCACCACACACACACACACACACACACACATACACACACACACACACACACAAAAAGAAGCTTTGGCAGTAGTTTATCGATCGACTGACAGCCCCCAAGTGTTCAGGAGTCCAGCCAGAAATCCCTGGGTCTCCAATCAGGTTGGAGATTATAATGTGTATAACTGAACAACACTTTTTCTGGAAACATTTTCTGGTTCTTTGAGCCTCTTTTCTCTCATAAGATGATCTGAGAGAAAGATTTCTTTAAAATATATGATGGTTTCTACTTCAGATTATCACTGGATAGGTACAGGTTGGCAGGATGCACATTTAAAGGGAAATTTCACCATGTTTTATGTGAATGTCCAATCAGTATTGGTGGTAAATGTAGTCAATTGAGGCAATAAATTCATCAGTGTTCATATTGACTGAGAAAGCTGACTTTTCCAGCCCGTTGAGCTGGCTCGTTGAGCATGCAAGACTCTGATGCCCAACTTGGACTCAGCCTCTCTCTGCTGCATTTCTTCGGCCATATGCTCTGGCTCGAATAAATACGACACTTTAAAATTTATTGCGAAGAGAAGGAAGAAGTTTTGTTTTGGAGCGGCATCTAGAGCACACCCTCTGGCTATCCAGAGGCAGAGACTAGAAATCCAAGCTGAAATAGCCTGTAGTTTTTCATTGCCCCCTACTACGTCACTGCACATGCCAAATGACGGCACTGGTGCTGGAAGAACAACAGATTTTGCAGCTGCGCCCCAGAAACACAGAGAACATCAGCAACAACTGCAGGAGTTTTTCATGCTATATCCTTAATTCAGATAGATAGAGATAAGGTTGAAAATTGGTGGAATGGTTCTCTAACCCTTAAATGTTATGATATGTACAGAGGCTAACTTTACTGGTTTTCAACTTAAGAAATCTTATTTCTACAGTTTATTTATTATTATATTATTTCTATTTCTACAGAGTAATATTAAAGTAAGTAGCAGTATTTCTACTTGAGCAGAGTGTCCTATTCTGCATTCCACCTGGTGAAAAGTAACTTCACATGTGCTCTCTTCGCTTAGTGGAATGCAGTGTACCCATTACCATGAGTGTGTCCTAATCATTTCTGACTGAAAACCTGTCTGCTGTTGTATGTTCAGACAGAGGAGAACACAGTCATGAAGGAGGTCCTTGGGAGGATGAAGAACTCAAAAGAGAAAAACATGTGCTGGCAGGACGGCCGACTGTTTGACGATAAGGAAGACTGGGTTGTGGACAGCTGCACCAAATGTACCTGCCAGGTAGAGCTGAGTCGTATGGAAATATGTACATATTTACTATACTATATGAATGACCCTGATATATCACTTAATATTCATTGATGGCAGGAGTCCAAGATAGTGTGTCACCAAATTACCTGCCCTCCAGTGGCCTGTGCCAGCCCCTCATTTGTGGACGGCGAGTGCTGCCCTGTGTGTATATGTAAGTAATCAGCACCTCCTATTATCCAATGCACTCACCATATAAAGGCAGTTATAAACACACATGCAGTTTTATGCATGCATGCTATTTTAAATTAATGGTGCAATATGCTGGAAAAACAATATACTACGCATATTAAAATTTAATACCACAGCTCTGTTGCAGCCAGTTTGTCTTTGTGAACGAACCACATATTTATTGGTCAAAGTATAAGGCACTCAAAATGGCTACTGTGGGTTTTTCAGATGAAGTCATGTGATAAACAGACAGACATAAAGAATAAAGACAGCGCAGTTATTGTCCTATTTCAGTACTTTTATTATTGTCTTTTAACAGTGAGTGGATATGGGAGTGTCTCTTATGCAGAATAAGATATAAAATAAAAACTTTGTGCTTCTAATTTTTCTAGCATTAGACAGCGAAGATGGCTGGTCCCCATGGTCAGAGTGGACAGAGTGCACAGTCACCTGCGGGACAGGAACTCAACAAAGGGGCAGGTCATGTGATGCAACCAGTAACCCCTGCACCGGACCTTCAATCCAGACCCGCAAGTGTAGCCTGGGCAAATGTGACAGCCGTGGTGAGAATATTTTCTTAAGTAATTTATCTCCAGTAGTAACCGCCTCATGCTGTGATACTATCATGATCAAAGTATGTGTGTGCTATTGCCACAGCTACACACTAATCAAAGACAAACAACAGTATGACATATGGGAGGGAGGAACGTGATGGAAATGTGGAAAAAACTCAGCACTGAGTTAAATATCAGATGAGATCCTCCTCAGTGCAAAGGACTGGGTTCACACCTCCATAAATCTGTTGAAAATGGATCCATCTGAGTGAGGTTGAATCCGAGTGAAGAGTTGGATCGCATGCTTAGCTTGCAGGGTGTGCCCAGTCGCAGTTAATTCCAAATAAATCACTGGCTAAGAGGGTGTTCCACAGTGCAATGACTCACTGCCTCCTGCCATGCAAAAATATAAAATATTAATGAATTAGACTATTAGACATACTAAATATGAGGTGGGGTGTCATGGGGTTTTGCTAGATTTGTGCTGGATGCCGAAACTGATGAATTGGGTGTTTGATAGTTTGTGGGATTAGCATCTGTTATTGCTTGCAGCTAACATTACATTGCATCTGTGTGAGTGACTGAATCAGTCTAACCAATGGAGGATAGTTTACACACAATGACATAAATACTGGCGCAATCATCTTAGAACATCTTTGAAACTGAGCCATTGTCACCAACATTGCATAATATTTACTTGTAGAAAATGTGTTGGCCATTTTTTTTTACATTCGCAGATTAAACATGTCTGTTACTATTTGACTGAATGACAATCTAGAGGATAACACATGACATGTGTGTTTTGGTGATCTTTGCCCGATGTCTTTGATGCTCAGTTCGCCAGGATGGAGGGTGGAGCTTGTGGTCACCGTGGTCGTCTTGCTCGGTGACCTGTGGAGAGGGACAGATTACCAGAATACGACACTGCAACGCCCCCGTGCCGCAACTGGGGGGAAAAGACTGTGAGGGAAGTGGGAGAGAGACTCAGCGCTGCACTGCGAATCCTTGTCCCAGTGAGTATTTCGGCCCACAAGGGGACCACTCAAAAACAGCTTCTCCATTACAGCAGCGTCTGTGTCAAACAACCAGACATCCTCGTGCCTCATGGCTCCCCTGAGGCAACATTCCCCACTGGCCTCCTGTCTGTCTTTCAGGAAATGTTGACCCAAATCAGCTCAGTATGTTTTCTCTTGTAGTATTAAGTTCCATGCTTCTGACTCTGGCTGCTCTTCAGAATTAGGACTTTTAGTTAAGAGTTGAAATCTTTGAAATAGAGCTATATTTCAGATATTGTTCAGGTATGTATACTAAACCTCTGTCTTGTTTTTAGTTGATGGGGGTTGGGGTCCTTGGTCTCCATGGGCAACCTGTTCAGTGACATGCGGAGGTGGAAGCAAAAGTCGGATGCGTGAGTGCAACAGCCCGCAACCTCAGTATGGCGGCAAGAAGTGTATCGGGAAGGCCAACGACAATGACAGCTGTAACAAAAAAGAATGTCCTATTGGTGAGTAACAGCCCCTCTACATTTTGTTTTTGCTCTAGTGATGGTAGTGTTGGTCTGTCTGTTGGTCCACCACTTTGGTCCAGACTGAAATATTTAAACAAATATGGGATGGATTGCCATGAAACAAACATTCAGGGTGTCCAGATGATGAAATATACCAAGTTTGGTGATCCCCTGACTTGTCCTCTAGATCCATAATCAGTGTGCGTGTTTAGTACTAATTAGCAAATGTTAGCACACTAACACACAAAACTAAGTTGGTGAACATAGTAGATTTATACCTGCTACACATCAGCATGTTGGTACTGGGATTTAGCATTTAGCTCTAAGCATCCCCTTTGCTTAAGTAGAATAGCATGGCTGACTATTTTGACTGAATGCAGGGCCTCACTGGGCAAGTAACAGGGTTACTGCTTCCGAAAAGAGATGTTGTTGAATTTTTTTTAATGTCATTTTTCAATGCTGTGAGCACCATGAACAGAATACAATTTAACTCTATCTTGTATCGGGTTGGTGGCAACAAATCCCAAAATATCTGCAATTGTAATTCGGGTGAACTAACCATTTGAAGTCTGTTCCAGTTGGTGGGAATTTATCTTGAAGCATCAAGTTGGATAAAGACCTTACATTACAAATGAAAGTTGAATCATTTGGAGACATACTTTACAGATATGTCAAGCAATGATCAACAAATCAATTTCCCTTGTTTGTATGAATTCTTATTGTCTAAATCCCTTGCAGATGGCTGTCTGTCTAACCCGTGCTTTGGGGGAGTGGATTGCAACAGTTCTCCAGATGGTTCCTGGGAGTGTGGCCCATGCCCTGCTGGTTTCCGTGGAAATGGTACCCACTGTGAGGACATTAATGAGGTAAAGATTCCTGTTTGTCTTAGCTGCACAAACCAGATGTATGTTTAAGATTTCATTCATGTAATTATTTGTTTGCATTTGCTGCTTCTTTTCTTTCCCTACTCCAGTGTGACATGGTGTCTGATGTTTGCTACAAAGTGGGTGGATCGCAGCGCTGCGTCAACACTGATCCAGGCTTCCACTGCCTGCCCTGTCCAAAGCGCTACAAGGGCACCCAACCTTTTGGTATGGGAGTGGAGGCTGCCAAGAAGAACAAACAGGTGAGTCAATACCAGCAACAGGCTGTTGATTGGATACTCCTGTAGCTTTCTCCAAAAGCAAGTGAGTATTTTCAAAAACAGTGCATTTTTGTCAGATCCAAATTTATGAATGATGGAAGCAACAGCTTGAGTGGTTTATCGGCCTCAATCTTGCAGGGTAGGTGTTTGCATAGTGTTGGAGGGGAGGCCCAGGGCCACCATATATGAATGTGAGACACCTTGACCCAGTATCAGCGAGCAGAGGGAGAGGGAAGAGAGTTGAGCAACTCTTAACAACAAACATATGTTACACATATCTGCCATTTTTATTGTAAGATCAGAGGCAGTTTCTCTATATTTTACTGTAGATACTAAATAGATCGGTGCTTTGATTCATGCAAAATGTTGTAAAACCTTTCACAACAATAGACTACTTTACCCCTCACACTGTTAACACTTCTTTCATGGTGCCCCACCCTGGACAGCACTGTCCAACACAGGAGTGCTGATGAGCCTGACCCAAGTCTTTAATTTCAAATAATCTGAGAAGCATACACCTGTTAAGAAAACTAGAAAGAAAGATATAGATGTTCACAAAGCATCTTTATTATTATGACTCTTATTATTATTTTTATTATTATGACTGTTATGACTGGTTCATATCAAAGAGGCACAGCTTAGGTCATGCATACTCTTATCAATCATGAAATCTGAATAAAAACATTTAATAAAAAAAATCAAAACTCATTAGGCAAATCATAGGCCCTTGAATGTACAAATATTTGTAACCTACTTTATCCAGTGACCACTTCTGAATGAAGGCTGACTATTCCATATAATCATATATCTCAGAAATAAATTGTGTGAAACAGAACAGAAGGCCAAATAAAAATAGGCAAAAAATAAATAAATAAATAAAAGGTAGGAAAATAAGTACCTGCAGTTAGTTCAGTTGGTGCGTGGAACCTTGCACATTTGGACACTTTTCAGAACTGTACTTTTACTGTCAGCTATCGTTTCTCTCTCTCTCTCTCTCTCTCTCTCCCTCTCTCTCGGGCACTTAGCTGGCTCAGAGGGAGGTTTTGAAAACACATTGTTTTGTGACATTGCCTTGAACCGCTAGCCTAATTTGACCCGACTTGCTAGCTAACTAGGTCAATGTGTGCATGCATCAAGTTCTAACATGCAAAAATTGCTCTGTGTTTATGTCTATGTGACTACGTCAGACTGCATATACAGTATGTGCACATCATGTTATTTTGTGCCATTTACTGACTTTATTCATTATTTCATATTTTATGAATGCACATATAGGCTACAGCATATGTTATATTAATCTTTATTAAAATGGGTCAACAGTTTTTCTTCCTAGGTTGCTAAGGAGCCCTTCTTGGCTCAAGATGATGCGAAGTGCACTGGCCTGGCTGTTTGTTTAAATAGTTAGAGACGCATGAAGTGCTTTGAGCAGGAGACAGACTTATCATTTCTGACAATCACATTACTAGGCCATGAAAGCATATAATCTTCATGTTGTAAGGAAATATGAAAGAAATTAAAGTCAGACAAATTTAAGCACCAATTTTTTATTAAAAAAATGTTTGGTGGAGTAAAGGGAAGTTGTACTACTTCCAACGTCTCTGATGTGGACCATTTTGTCACTCTTTGGCCTCTGCAGCTGTTTGTCTTTGATTTGATGCCCCAATTTCACTAATTGATTTGGGAAAAAGGGAATTGTCTCATCGCTGGCATTAGAGGGCTCCATTTCACAGTTTTGATCAAAGGCATTTTCTCCCTGTCACTTTCTGCTCTATGAGCTCATGGAGTGGCATCCAAACTGGAGTTGCGTTCATCCTCTGGTAATGAGTGGCAGCTGTGAATACCTTGTGCTGCAGTAAAGGGGCAATAGTGGGTCATTGTGGGATGTTTGATGCATTAAGTGGGATTTTGTGAAATCAACTGTGCCCAGAAGTGCCCCACACTAAGGCTTTGACCAAAATCTCTCCTTTAACCATCCACCTCTATCTGAAGTTGTCCTGTAGTTTGGAGGGGCATTCAAGAAAGTACTGACAACAAAATCGAAACCACTTAAAAAAGACAGGACCAGGACACAGAGGGCCATCTTTTTCCTAATTTTGGAAGATCACATTAGTTAGTGGCAAATCTCATAATACAGTTCCATTTTCCCTCATTTCTCCAGGTGTGCGAGCCAGAGAACCCATGCAAGGACAAGACACACAACTGTCACAAATTTGCCGAATGCATCTACATCAGCCACTTCAGTGACCCAATGTACAAGTGTGAGTGTAGGACTGGTTACGCTGGAGATGGCTTCATTTGTGGAGAAGACTCAGACTTGGACGGCTGGCCTAATCAGAACCTTGTGTGTGGCGCCAACGCCACCTATCACTGCAGGAAGGTATTTAATTGAAATATTTGTCACCTTCCTTCTGTCATTAATGGAGAACAACGTGCTAACCAGTCTGTAGCAATTATGTGATGAAGTTACCTGTAAAACTGATGAACTTCCCACTATTTCAGGACAACTGCCCCAGTCTGCCCAACTCTGGACAAGAAGACTTTGACAAAGATGGTCAAGGAGATGCTTGTGACAAGGATGACGACAATGATGGAATTCTAGATGAGAGGGTACGAGAGTTTTTAACACGTTTGTATTCATCATCATCACATTCACGATGATCAGTGGCGGTCAATTCTCTAACAGACATGTACTCTATACCATAGGACAACTGTCCCCTCCTTTACAATCCTCGTCAGTTTGACTTTGACAAGGATGAAGTTGGCGACCGCTGTGACAACTGTCCCTATGAGCACAACCCTGCTCAAATTGACACCGACAACAATGGAGAAGGGGACGCCTGCGCAGTGGACATTGATGGAGATGGTAAAATAATTACATCTTAGCAAAGCCTAAACAAATATATATCAAATATTGTAATCAGTCCATTCAAAGTAGTTATTGATTATATCTTCTACCTTAAACTATCAAGCAAATGTCATCACCTACCCTTGTCTTTCTCAGACATTCTGAATGAGAGTGACAACTGCCCGTATGTGTACAACACTGACCAGAAGGACACTGACATGGATGGAGTTGGTGACCATTGTGACAACTGTCCACTGCTGCACAACCCTGACCAGGTACTGTAACACACCGTATACAATATAATCACATGCCATAGTACTATAGATGGTACAGGACATGTTTAACCTGTATTTATCCAACAGACTGATGTAGACAATGACCTGGTCGGAGATCAGTGTGACAATAACCAGGACATCGATGAAGACGGACATCAGAACAACCTGGACAACTGTCCCTACGTGGCAAATGCCAACCAGGCCGACCATGACAAGGATGGCAAAGGAGATGCATGTGACTATGATGATGATAATGATGGCATACCTGATGACAAGGACAACTGCAGACTGACACCCAACGAAGATCAGGTGGACTCTGATGGTGAGGATGGAAGATTTTAAAGGGGTTAATTGTTGCAGGGTGGGTGGCTGCTCATTTTTACCAAGTGCTCAGTCCAAAATGCAGGAATGTAAAACAATACATTTGTCTAATATATTGTCTACAAAAAAAGAACAAACCAATGCAAAGGGGACTAACTTTTAATATTCAATTACAAGTGTTAACTAGTGTTAACATTTGCATGAGTTAAGGTAATTAATTTAAAATATTCTCAGGATAAGATTATTGAGCAGTATTTATGTTAATTTTGCTTTGTGCGTTCTAGACTATCTAACTAGGCAGCCGGACAACAACAAAGCTATGAATAAACCAATAATTTTGTAGCTAGATGAATTACTTGTTGCTTATGTTGACCAAGCTTAGATCAGTTATACATTTTCAAAATTTTATAGAACAGTTTGCCATCCATACATTGCACTTTTAATATTTAATGCTAAAGGCTTGAACAGGTTTGATGCAGCTATTATTTGTGGCTGGCCAATTTTAAATGCAATGTTTATGGAAAACCTCAAAATTTTGTAGTCTATGATGATTGTCACATGTACGTAAGTTTTCAGTCAAAAGATAAAACAGTAAGTACACAAACATTTTGTTGCTTTCTTGTAAATATTTTAAGTTTTACATGGGTTTTATGTAATGTAGTAATGATATGCTACCTAAACGCATATTACTGTATTACATAAAACCTAGCAGCAGTTGACAAAATAATCTCATCACAAGGTCCAGTAGCTACTGGGAAGTTAAAGATTTCATCACACACAAATGGAGGTTGTTATAGAACTGTAGTTATCCAAATTTTAATGACTTTAAAGACTTCTCACCCATGTTGGCTAAAAAGTTTGGATTGATTGATAATTACTAATTTAATGACAATTTAATCAACATTAATTCATTACAATTATTTAATTAATACCATTAAAATCACCACTGCCTGCACACAACAATAATTTGGACTCCATGCACACAGTGATGTTCACAGTTTGCTTCAGTTCTCCCAGATATCTTCACAGTTAGCAATTAGTGCAGTTACAGCAGGTGTGAAATGCAGTGGCTGTGGAAAGAGTCAAGCACTGTGTTGGCATGGGTGATGTCATTCTGCATGACTTCAGCGAGCAGCCCAAGAGGGCACAGGCCAGGCTGTGAAGTTTTTATTTCCTTCAGGCTTTGCTCTTGATTAATCCGCAGTGCCCAATTTGAGCAGGGTTACCTGGAGTTTGTACAGCTGCCTGTAACTGGAAACAGACGGTGAAGGAGGAAGGCCCTGGACGCTGGCGCTCTCATGCTCTTCACAGCTCGTCAGATCGTGTTTATTTGATGGAATCATTTTAGCCCCTTGTGCAATAACAAAGATGATGACAGAAAGCAGCTAGCTACTTCCACGCAGTGGCCTTCATTAGCCACTGGCGTCCTTTCCTCTGTGTGCTCCTGGCTTACAGTGTGGCTCTAATAGATTTCAGGCTTCAGACAGTTACAAGTATCAATGGAAGTTGTCACAGCATGAAAAGATGGCTGATTTGGCTCAGTTGATTTGGCAAAGGTATTAAAGTTAGTTTGTTGGGAGGAATTGCTATTTTTCCATTCATTTTTAATACAAACTTGGAAGAGTTCCTCACGCCCACTGCAGTGGGAGTATTATGACACTCATATTAGCTGCCATAGAGATTTTTGTAAACTATAGAAAAATAGGAAAAAATTCTAGTATATATTATGCACGTCTAATTTAAATTAGGTCAGACTTATTTATTTGATGTCTTTTGTAACAGGCGATGGAAGAGGTGATGCCTGCAAAGACGACTTTGACAACGACAATATCCCGGATATTATTGATGTGTGTCCAGAGAACAATGCCATCAGTTTCACAGACTTCAGGAAGTTCCAGATGGTCCACTTGGATCCTAAGGGAACCACTCAAATTGATCCCAACTGGGTGGTCAGACACCAGGGCAAAGAGCTTGTTCAGACTGCCAACTCTGACCCAGGCATTGCAGTAGGTGAGTAACACATCTGTACTTGCTAACAATTTATTGTTGTTTTACTGCTCTAAAAATGATCCATTTTGACTAAAAAGAGTCCTAACATTAAGCATCATCCAACTCTTGCACCATCACAGGCTTTGATGAGTTCAATGCTGTGGACTTCAGTGGCACAATGTATGTGAACACAGACAGAGATGATGACTATGCAGGCTTTGTGTTCGGCTACCAGTCAAGTGGGCGCTTTTACGTAGTGATGTGGAAGCAGATCACTCAGACTTACTGGGAGGACAAGCCCTCCAAGGCCTTTGGCATCTCTGGTGTTTCACTCAAAGTTGTCAACTCAACCACTGGCACTGGAGAAAACCTCAGGAATGCTCTGTGGCACACAGGCAACACTCCCGGGCAGGTGGGCTGAGGTCTAAATGCTATTTGGTCTGTATTAAAGGCTGTGACAGTATTTTTCATTAATGTTGTTAATGAATTTAAATAGGTGCGTACTCTGTGGCATGACCCCAAAAACATTGGATGGAAGGATTACACAGCTTACAGGTGGCATCTCATCCACAGACCAAAGACTGGTTTCATCAGGTAAGAAATAAAGTAGACAGTACATCAAAGAAAAACCCAACAGTCCATAGTAGTACAGTATATATTGTATGTATGATATGTAATCACTCAAATTCCAAAGAAAAAGAGGCAAATAGTGAGAACATGGAGAAACAAACAAAAGAAAGAAGTTTATCAAAGTGCTAAATGAATCATATAATAATCGCTTAAATAATCTAATTTAAGTGAAATGTTGGTTTAGCCATAGACCCCTATTTCTGTGACTATTTTCTTTTGCCCACCACTGAACTACAGTATACATAAGTGCTATAATGTGAACACAGTAAGAGCTAAAATGTTTGTCATGTTATTTGCAGGGTTGTGGTCTATGAAGGTAAACAGATCATGGCTGACTCAGGACCAGTTTATGACAAGACATTTGCTGGAGGAAGGTTAGGTTTGTTTGTCTTCTCGCAAGAGCTGGTCTTCTTCTCCGACCTCAAGTATGAGTGCAGAGGTTAGTAGAAACACTTTCAAATTCTTAAAATTTATAACCATAACTGTTTTGCAATTGAAAAAATGGTGTGTGTCTATATGTGTGTGGGTATGCAGAAATAGAAGCTTAGAAAACTACTACATGCAACACCTAAGAGATTTACACTTGTGTGCTAAACATCAATTAAACAACAACGAAACAAAAGTACACCTGACTTTTTAGAGTAACCCAACATTAAAAATATTGGAGTAATTGCAACCGGGTCAAAGGAAAGTGTACTGGATAATGTTTTTACAACTGTCAGATGCTATATTACTTAGGTGACTTGCGTCACCTTGTAATTCCCACTGTTGTCTGTGTGAATGAGCTGTTAATTGCACAATTAATTCCTTAGTGTTGAATTTGCCATATGAATGAGGTTTAATTATAAATCAGGGCATGATAAACTTTCTTTATGGGGTTGACAAACTTCCTTTAATTTCTAATCTTTTGTTTCCTGAGCCAGAAAAAACACAGTTAGACATGCCAACATGTCATATAACAACTCCTAACAGAAATATCCGCTTATACATCAAGTGCATAAACAAAGACTTACTGTAAATGCATGTGATGTAAAAGTGGTATTGCCATATTACATATTTCACAAGCAAGGACCACACCATCAACACGATGCATTCAAAAGATTTATTAATGAAAAATGATTGGTGTGCAAGGCTTGAAACTTTCTTGTAGTTCCCCCGTTTGCTGTCTGCGTTCTGGGGGAAGTTTCGGCCGGGAATCCACTGTAGCACCCGGGTGTGACGGACCCCCTAAACCTCCAGTTACTTAAGACAAGACTGAGCGGATCTGAGATCTTTGAGATCTGAACAGATGTAGCGGTGATGCGGTAAACTTTGATGGTATGTGTTTTGATGGCCATCATGGAATGGGTGTAGGTAACAAAACAGGTCATGGTGATGAGATTGGATGACAGGAAGGTTATGTTATACTGGTCATGAAATTAACGGAAACTCTTCCAAGCTGTCCAGTAGGACAAGAGGGTTGAGGGTGATAGGCTGTTGATGATAAAGTTCTGGGAATCAACAAGGTATTAGGGCAGGATTTACAGGTTGAATGTCAGTGCCCAATATGGAGGAACCGGTGTTGGGTGGGTATCTGCATGAGGTGCCAAGCTTCTGAACTTCTGGAATGAGAAACGGGAAAGAGAGTCAGCAATGGCACTGGAGTGACCGGGAACATGAGTTGCGTGGAGAACGAATCGATGTGTCACCAAGTGCCAGATTAGGCGGTGTATAAACAGTATGTTGGAGCATCCTTTGTTGATTATGTCTATGATTGCAAAGTTGTAGACCCCCCAGGGCCCCACAGAATGGCTGTGGCTATTATGAGGTATATTTCCGAAAGAGCAGAGGAAGCAATCTGGCATTCACTTGAGCTCTGGGGGCTATTGTGCTGCAAACCATCTTCCATTGTAGAAACCCCCAAAACTAGCAGAAGAAGTGGCATTGGTGTACAGATGGATGTCGTGTGGATGAGTCAGTTGGTTGTTGTAGGAGAAGGTGATACCGTTCCGGTTTGTGGGAATGTTGAGCCACAGATAGAGTTTGACACAGCTTGAACTGTCCATGGAGGTAGAGTTCAAGAGTGATGGGACAGAAGAAGCAATTGATAGCAGGTGAGAGATAAAGGCTCAGCCTTGGGGAATGAGGCATAGGGTGAAGTTGAGGTGGCCTAGGAGGGAGAGAAGTTTGCATTTGGTGCAGCATGGGGTGAGGAGGAAGTTGGAGATCAGAAGGCTGATTTGGTTGAGTTTTTCAACTGGAAGTGAAGCCTGAAACAGATTTGTGTCAAGAGTGATTCTGAGGAACTCAAGGGATGTGGAGGGGCCCTTTGTTTTCTCTGCAGACAGTGGAACCCTGAGGTTGGAGAAAACTGATATCAGAGTGACCAGACTGGAAGCGGGTGTCAATGAGGGAGGAGAATTGATAAGCAAATCGTCCAAGAGATGGACAAGGAATGGCATAGTTGTTAGACAGGATCCAGCAAAGGGCTTCCGACAGGGTGTCGAAGAGTTTAGGGCTGCAACCACAGGTGAGCCTAAAAGCAAAGTAATATGCATCTTGCCAGGAGGAGAACTTTGAAGGCGCTGGTGATGTCCACTTTTGAGAGCCACGTCGCTTTCCCGGAGAGTTTGATGAGGGAGATGGCATGATTGATGGTGTTGTAGTGAGTAGTGAGCAGGAACAGGCTGGGTGAGACAGGCACCACATAAGGAGCAGTAAATTTCATTGTTGAGTATGCCCCAGTATGAGCCCTCATTGAATTGCTGAAGACTGTGGCTTCAGAAGTGGAAGTGATATCAGTAGAAACCACTGCCTCCAAAACGGAGGGCCAGATTAAGGATAATGGCCATGTAATCGTTCATTTCCCATTCCCATTCATTTCCATGCCAGGAGCCCCAGCTGTGGCAGGCTGATGTGAGTGCTGGATGAGGGCAGCTGGGGGTGCTGGCATCCCAGTGCCAAATGCCCCGGCTAGAGCAAGCTACTGTGGTTGCTGGAAGTGGGCGGCAGGGGGCACTGGAATCCCAGTACCAGGTTCACCTGCTAAGGCTGGCGTTTGTGATTGCTGGAGCTGGATGGTGAGAGGCACTGACATCCCGGTGTTGTTTGCCCTGGATTATGTTGGCTGCTGGTGCTGGTATTGAAAAACCTGATTGGAGGTGGAGGGCCCTGGTATTCCGGTGTTGGGTGTTCCATCTGAAGTAGGTTATTATGTTAAATATTGACAAGAGGTAGTTGGTGAAGCCCTGGTGTTTTTTGTTCTGGGTGATGACCCCCATCTGTTGGTACTCTTTCTGCTGTCTTTGAGCTGGAGGATATAGTTGAACTGTCCCTTTAATGGGGTTGCTGACATCACAGCTTGTTGTTGGAGTATGTGTGTTGACGTCACCTGGAAGAGAGCTGGTGTTGAAGGAGCGATGGGCACAAAAGGCTGACATGAGAGCATCGAAAAGCTTTGCTTTGTAGTCTGTTCGATGAAATGGAATTCCTTTATTTTTTAGTGTTCTTCGAAGAGTGGCAACAGTCCAGTCGGAAATTTCTGATGAAGGCTGGTCATCAGGGAATGATCCAGTTGCAGTGTCACCTCACTGGGGTGTGGTGACACTGCAACTGGCAACTGTGTTGTGAGGCCAGATTAGTTGGGATGATGACGGGAGGCTTGAGTTGTCCTTAGACGTGATGGAGTCGGAGAACGGCAGTGACAGCGATGGACTGTCCTTGAATTGCCTCGTCCTCTCTTTTCTGATGAGGGAGCTGGGCTGGGAGACACGGAGGATATGTCAGATGAATTATAGTCATCTTGTATGTTGAGGAAAGATGAGATGGAAGAGACTGCGTTGAAGCTTGCTGGACTCACGCACTTCCTGGGCGGCTCTTGGATTATGCCGCTTTCCATAATCCAAGAGCCGCCCGGTATCAGGCACGGAGGTGGTGGAGAAGTTTCTGCTTCTGTCGCTGGGTCTGCTAGCATGAGCTGATAGAAACTTTGGACATGGTTGTTCGAGTAAGTCATCGTCTGATGGGGATAGTGAGACGAAGTTCACACTCAAGGTAAGGTGAGTGGATGGATGATGTTGCCTGTAGGATAGAGGAGCAGCTCACTTTTCTGAGTGTGATCAAGGCGATGTTGTGTGATCTCGGTTCTGGTGCAGAATAGTAGAGCAAAAGAGGAGGAGAGGGGTAGGTGGGTATTTATAGGAATGCCGGAAGTGGCACAGTTGCGGTGTGGTCCTGCTCCTGAAACTCTGATAGATAGCTTCAATACATGAACATTACATATACATTATACATAAATATACAGACTTACCTATGTCTAAGTGCCTAGTCTTGGGATTGGTGGGTATTACCGGTACTAGTCATGTAGAATATTCTTGGTCCTTGTAAGCTTCAATGTGTGTTTATGTATATGTATGTGTCTGTGTGAATGTGATGTGAACACAAATATAGACATATGTGGATACATGTATATACATATATAAAAATATCAAAAACAGAGGGGTACAATGTGGGTAAAAATCTTTAAACCTTCAACATCTTTTTCAATACTCAGATAAGCCGGAGTTGCCAACAGTGTTCACAAGGTAATGATGAGGTGGTTATGTTTTGTATGTTGGCTGAAGCAAGAAAAAAGTGTCACGCTACGCTGTGTTTGTGCTTGTCAGCTTGCTCGTGTACAATGCCCCAGATGCATTGTGAAAGGCCTTGTGTGTTGTTCCAAGGTCCAGATCTTCTGTCCAGCGCTTAACAGTGGAAAATGAGCCTGCAGCCTTTTCACAATCACAGCTATTGAAGACACGCTTTTTTGATGCACACAATGCATATGTTGTTGCTGCACTTTGGCACTTTGATTGTGTGAATCTCGCTGAGTGTCCTAGTTTTGATTATAATTAGGATATAAATGTGGCGGTAATATAAGCTATTTTCTCAATCTTTCCACAGATAACTGAATCAAGTTGGATAGAAAAACATCAGAGAGACACAAAGACAAGAATCTCTCAAAGTAAACATCACGTCATCACTAAATCCATTTCAACGTAAATGAGACTTTCCATACTTTTCCGTGTTTTGCCTTGATCCACCCACTGGAGAGGAAACCATGGCCAATTTCAGTTTTCCTGGTGACTTGTGTACATTTCCCTTGCTGGGAAAGAAAAACGGATGAGAGTGGACGGGTTTTGAAAAGCCTCTGCAGAATATCTAATTATAACTAGTGTACTTATGTCTACATTTTTAAAGGATTCATTGTACAACCACTTACATGCTGTATGTGCTTTCCTACAGTTTTCTACTTTCTACAAATTGTAAATGACTCAGTTGTTCCTTATCTTTGATACATTGCTGTCCGCCGGCTCCATTTCATGGCTTCTGTCTTGCAGAACAACTAAACCTACAGTGTCTTACAAACATAAACTGTAACCAAAAACATTATCATTTAGCTGTCTCAAGTCCATAACTGTTTCTCCTCATTCTTTTCATCCTGAATGTGTTTTTCTATGGAGAAATTGAATGAACAATTTAAATAAGCCATTTTAGTAAGTGCCAAAGATGTTTATACTAAGTCTGTATTATAATTCCTTTTTGTAAATTATTTATGCTCTGCTTGTTGTTTGTTTGCATTTTTTGCTAGAGTTTGTAAATAATTATTTATTTGTTTACACTGACAAAACGCATGATTGAATATCACAAATGTCAAGATAACACATTATAGTATTGCAAGATTTTGTGTGTTATCATGCACTTCCCTTACTTGTTAGTTTACCAAATGAGTGTCATCTGACCTCCTCTTTCAGATAAACTGTAGTGCAAGGCTCTGGGAAGGATAAACATCAGCTGCTTTTAAAGCTTTAGTGCAGGAGTTTTGTTTCCCCCTTCTGGCAGTGAGAGTAATTACAAAAACACTGTCAACCATAGCCTACTCCGTCGCTACTGTTGCAGCTGTAAAATGATGGATAAATTACCGCAAGCGCCACACAACCCCGTGAATTGACTCGTTTCACTATCAGAATTTGATCCATTCGATCCAATAACATTTGGACAGTCTAGAAGAGCTGCACAATTCAATTAGTTATCCCCATTAGGTTAGACAGCTAACCGGAAGACAGCTGGCTCAGCCGGCTGAAGTATCCAGGTGCACATTCAAACAGCCAGTATGGGAATGTCCCTCCTGACATGAGATTTAAAAACTCTGTATACTTTGAAATACAGAGAGATTTATCTGGCCGTGATAGGCTTAATCAGCATTGTGTGAACTCGTTTGGCAAGGGCTTGAATGTAATAGACATTCATTTATGTGTAAAAGTTCCGCACTGCAGGTTTAAATATTCACATACATAAACACATGCTGTGCTTATGTATGTGATAGGAACTGCCAGAGAGTTCATTCTGGTAGTATGTGTATGTTAAAAAAAGCCGCTGTGTTTATTTTCCTAGCTGTCCAGACAGGGCCTCATTGTCCTCAAAGTAATATTTCACTTTGGTACACATGGAACATTTTTCAGTGCTCATACTTAATGTCCATAGGAGCTTATAAATGATCAATTACCAAAATTGTCTGCCAATTGGGCTACTGGCAATGTAGCCAGCACCCTTTTCTAACTTGATATTGAAACACTTTGTATCTGTAACACGTCTATGAACAAACAATTGATTGTGACAACAACATCAGTTTAAAAGGTAGTGAAATAATCAAAGTTGCAGTTGAAGTGTTTAATTCCCAGTAAATCTAATATTGTCGCTATCACAACCCTGGTTTTTCTGGAGCTTCAGGTGTGTGTGCTACACAGGGGAAAGTACCAAGTAACATCACATTAACAGCTGAGAGTCTGAGGTTTAACATTCAGTCATTATGTGTGATGGCGTCATTAGCAATGACTACAATGAAAATATTTAATACAAATTACTTTTTCCATTCATATGTTAGTCATGAGTATCACTTATGGATGTTGTGAAACTTTACGGTGTTGATTGAAAAGGAATCCAGATGAAGGTCTTTGAAGACAAAGTGTGGTTGTGTGACTGTATAGTGTGGATCGAGGAGTTGTTAGCCTACAACTCTGTTGTCATTAGTCTGTATAGCATTCATGTTCTTCCATGTTTGGTTTCCAGCTTGTTCATTTCATTGAGAGTTTGCAATGCACAAAATGTAAATGTTTTTGTATACTTGTGTTGTTAGATATACATTTTCTACAAACATTAGTGTAAGATTGTCCTGTTTCATAAATAAATCACTTGTACACCATTTTGTTGATTATATACATGAGGATTACCAGGTATCATAATTACCATTAAACTAACATGTCTTTTAACCAACATTACTGATAAAGTGTAAGACACATCTCTCAATACTCTCAGACTTCCCTAGACTCTCTGTTGCTGTCAGCCTCAAGCCCATTCATTTCTATTGAAAATATAAACCTTAAAAATCAAAAAATAAACTTTTTCCAACATGTCCCAAAAAACCTGGGCATTGTAATTTTTAGCAAACATTACTCAAAAAGGAGTAAATTGTGTTTTGTTGGGGACTATTTACATCTGCCAACGTGATATGGGATGGTGTGTAAATAGCACGCCACTTTTAAGGACATTTCATGACATGTGGCTGTGGCTCATCAGGTAGAACCCATAGACTGTAAAAAAAAATATTAGACATAGCCACCGTGACATCACCCATTGTTTGTGGACTCCTGTTTTGAAGCCTGAAGTTTGGTATTTTGACCATCGCCATCTTGGATTTTTGGAGCCAGAAGTGATGAGAAGTGACCATATTTGGACGAGAGGGTGGAGCTGAACCTAACGCTAACTGCTAGGTTGGTTAGCATGGTGCATTTACAGTGTATGGTTAATGACAATGCTATTGTTAATGCTAATTTTTGCTACTGAAAAACAGGCTTGAAACCATTAAAACCAAATGAACTTAGCCTAAAAACTAAACATCCGACTCCTCAGAGGGGGTTTTAGTACAACCAAATGCTGAACAAGACTTTTTTAGCGTTACAAGTAACTTTTATGAACTGAAAACACACTGAAAAAGCAAAAGCTATGCCTACGCCTATACTGTGTGAATCTGGGGTTACGCCATGGTTACGTTACCTAACCAACATTGTCGCTATGGTAGCGACTTGTGAATCACTACGTACCCACACCATAAAGCATACCCTGCTTTATCATCAAATTATGGTCTCAATTACTAGCTTCAACTCTTCTTCAATAAAGCATGATGTTCATTTTGCAAATCATGGCCCCATTTAGAGTAAAATAGACAATAAAGCAGGGTGTGCTTTAGGGCATGGCTACCTTATGATTAATAAGTTGCTACCACCGAGGTGCGTGAGGTGCTGTAATTGGACCCTGGGGAGCTCCTCCCCAGCTCCATGCTCTTGTCCAAATATGGTCACTTCTCATCACTTCTGGCTCCAAAAAACCAAGATGGCAATGATCAAAATGCCAAACTCAAGGCTTCAAAATGGGAGTCAATAAACCAATGGCTGACATCATGGTGGCTATGTCCATTATTTTTATACAGTTTGTGGGTTGAGCGGGTTGTCCACTAATCAGAAGATTGGCAGTTTGATCCCTGGCTCCTCCAGTCCACATGTCAAATTGTCCTTGGGCAAAATACTGAACCCCAAATTGCTCCCAGAGGCTGTGCCATCGGTGTGTGAATGATTAGAAACTCCTCCTGATGAGCATGTTGGCACCTTTCATGGCAGCCTCTGCCATCAGCGTATGAATGTGTGTGTGAATGGGTGAATGTGGCATGTAGTGTAAAGCACTTTGAGTGGCAGGAAGGCTAGAAAGGTGCTATATAAATGCAGTCCATTTACCATTTACATTGAAAAGCTGTATTTTAAGCTTTTTGCGTGTCATCTAACGCCGTTGGTTAGGTTTAGGCACAAAAACCACTTGGTTAGGGTTAGGGAAAGATCATGGTTTGGGCTAAAATGATCAGTAAAATGCGGTAAAAATGTCCTGATCTGTAGGTAAAAATGTCCGGTTTAACACCAGTAAAATGCCCAATGTGACGGTAAAAATGTCCAGTTAAAATGTCCTGATGTGACAGTTAAAATGTCTGGTTTAACAGCAGTAAAATGCCTGACATGACGGTAAAAATGTCAGGTTAAAATGTCCCAACATGACGGTAAAAATATCTCAAATGGTGCTCTCCTGCTGCTTTTGCAACTTTTTGCCAACTAACCATCTAGTCATCAACCCAACCGGCCTCAACCCAACCCACCTCCTCCTAATGAGCCAAAATCACAATGGATGTATTATACGAGCTGGATTCCGGACCGAAAATGGCGCCTATTCAGTCCAATAAGAACCGCTCGCCTGGCGCATACACCAAAAAAATTTCTAGCTTCCAGGTTTACTTCCAGGGGTATACGGTGCACTGAATATGCACAGTAGTGTTTCTCCCGCTGGCCCCACCCGCAAGTTCCCACTAGGCCCATAGTCTTTACATTGTGGTGATGTCACAGATTTTTAAATCGCTTTTCTTGGCTCGAGGAAAGTTTTACAAACATAAAACCTCCATGGTTCAAAAAAGAGTCATAATTGCCTTGGGATTTTTCGCTGCAATACCGCAAGTGGCCACTGGGAAAAATTGGATGCAACAGCGCTGTATCCAGCTCTTATGATACATCCATGAAAATCACCTTAGGATTCTGACTTAGGATTAATTTATTGTTTCAGTCAATTTCATGAGATTTGTTGACAATAAGAAAAAACTTTTAATATCACCAGAATTATCCTTTATGTTTGATTACACACAATACATCCTCACCTAAAAGTTTCACAGTTTTCAGTTCACTATAATACAAATCAAATTAATGACTATTTACAAGTAAGCTAGACACAAAAAAAAATATTTTTCTACCATAATTTCCAGTTGCAATTCTGCTGCACTCAGTGACAGTTCCTTGCTGTCATGACAAAGACATTCATTTAAACTAAACCTTCACCTTGTGGTAAGGAAGTTCAATAGTAGTAGCACTATTGTTAGCATGTATCATGCAGTCAGGCAAACATACATGTACAACCACACAATGAGTTAAAGTAATTTTACTTCTTCATTATAAGATGTACTGTATTTTATTAAAGGGGCAAAGAAATAATAAATGTAAGTTCTGTTCAAAGGACTGCTGAAACATGGTGGTAAACTATTACTTACAAATGTTAATCTAACTATTCATGTCACACCCAATTTCTTTTCAGATGCACTAATACTTTGTTAGGAAATTTTGGTTTACGAAGGTTTACTAAGCATACCAAGTTCTGTCTGACACATGTCTGGGATGGACATTAGAATCGATGAGACAATATGCAGTGTCCTGAAGAAAGCCTCCATCTTTTCTACTTTAAAAAAGTCAACCTCCCACGCCTACATGTCCAGTTCTTCAAATGTTCCGTAAAACCAAATGAACAACTGAATTTGCTCATTGTTTAAATATTCCGATGAAAAGCCCTGATACAGGAGGATGTTGTCTGTGGTTTTCCACCCGACCATCTGCCCCATAGTGCAGAAAGCGTGTAATGAAGGGGCTAAGTAAACGATGGCGAAGCCAGGAAAAAAATGCGCTATTAGGGAAAATGGGGAAGTCAAAACCTTGCTCTCGTAGCTTTATGGCAGAGATATCTGGGTTGAGGCTCTTGGAATAGTCCACGTGGCACACACCAAAGACTGGCTATATAGGTCTGGCACTAGTTTCTGGTTTCAAGCCCAGAGCACGTTCCAGGGTGGTTCATACAGCTTTGCCAGAGGATGTCAATGTGTGACACAGTAAACCAGAATTTTCTGCTGAGGCGAGTATTTAGCAACCAGCAAGCATTTTAAAAGCATGAATATCCTCAAGCAAACTGGCTTCACTTAACTGAATGAACATCAGGGGAAGTTCACTTTCACCAGTGGTTTTTCAGACAAACAGTGACAAAGTGAGCAGTTTGGACTGACACCAAGGATGAGCACATGATAGTTTGGTGTCAATATTTATTTATTTTGGAGGTTTGGATGTGGAGCTCGGCACCAGATTGTCAGTTTTAACAGCACAGAGAAACACACAGAAAACTAAGTGTGGAAAGGGAAGCCTCTTATTCAAACACAAGTTTAAACCGAGAACTGCTCTCAGTGTGATGCTCCACTACAGTCACAGTGGTGTGAAATACCAGCCTGTCCAACACTGGGATACTACAGCTATAGATGATATTCCACTAACAGACTTTCTCCACTCTATAACTCCACTTCCTCCTCTCTCTTACCCACATTTCCATTTTTCATATCATCTGCCATGGTGTAGCCTACCTGGGGAGGTTGGACAGTTTCAGAAATGGAGCCCTGAGAAAGGGGGAAAGATCAGACTCAGAACCTGAGGTAGGGCCTATTTTAAGAAACCAGCACACAAACGTCTGAATCCAATTAATGGTGTTCAGGGAATACATGAGCTCAGCAACAAAAGTAGTCGCTGCTGATAGGCAGCCAAAATATCCATCTAAAAGTTCATTTCATCTTGTCCAAAAATCGTATTTTTCTTAGAACAAGAATCTGCCAGTGACTGACATGATTTCATCTGTTTCCAGTATAAAGCTTCTTTTAAAAAGATATTTGTGGGTTGATCCACCTTATTTTCCTCATCAAAATATTGATTTTAAAGATTTTTTTCAACAAATATATGGGAAAATCAATACCATAGTCATGTTTGTATGATAAATACAAATCTACAGCTAGCAGCTGGTTAGCTTAGCTTAGAAAAAGCTAATCCCAGCCAAGATATATCCCAGCACATAACCACCAGTAAAACACCACAACTTGACATTTTTTATGCCTTGGTTTGTTGTATGGATTAAACAAGACAGCGAGCCTAACTTGACCAGGCTAGCTCTTGTTTCCAGTCTTTTTGCTATGCTAAGCTAACCAGCTACAAGCTGTACCTTCATATTTACAAGAGGGATATGAGAGTGGTGTTGATTCTGTTATCTAACTCTCAGCAAAAAAGCAAATACTTACACTTATTTCCCAAAATGTCAAACTATTCCTTTAAAATAAATAAATACTGCACAAAAGTCTATTAAAGAAACATGACATTTCTGAAATAGTACCTTAGTATCTGAAAATCAAACGTCAACCAATGCTTAAAAACCCGCCTCCTTCTCCTGTGCATCAACAGGAACATATTTTTGATCAAAGAGCAGTGTTGACTCCCAGGAAACATGCATTTTCCCTTTCTTCCCGGAATCCAAGTGAAATCAGCTTTAGTGTTCCCACCGGCTCCTTTAATGAGTGAACCTATGCTGTTGCTGAACAAAGTGACTGCGGGGCTGCCAAAGGCAAGTGTGCTAGTAAAGAAGTGGGTCTGTCAATTGAAATAAAGTAAGTCATTTATTTCAGGGTATGAGTTCCTCTAGTCATTGGGAAAATATCCATGGTCCTTCTCGCTGCCAACCTCAGGGGCGCACACTCATTGCTCCCAGAAAACAGAGTTGCCAGAAGTGTTGGGCTGCAGGCTGAGGTCCTGCAGCACACGGGCTCCAAGCTGTCTGCGTGAATCCAGCTCTTTGATATTACTCATGGATTTGAGATGCTTCACTTCAGATGCTTTAAATGACTGACATCAGAAAGTGGTACAGTGGTCAAGAAGCTAGAGAAAGTAGAGAGAATTTTCAAGTAGAAGAGATGGAAAAGAAAGACATTTTTCCAGCAAGCAGCAGTAATTATATATAATTATATATAAATTATACGTCCAAACATATATGTTTGGACATTTGCTCAAATCCAGGCTGAAAAAGGCACTCATCTTTAGGGATGTACTGTACATATTCAAGACAACCAAATGGAACTGCAGTTTTTTGTTGTTTTTTTCACCGAAAGTATGTATGATCCTCAAAAAAGCCCAGGGTGTCAGAGCGAGGCTTGTTTCCACTTAGCTCTTGATGGCACTGGTGTGAAACTGAGAACAGATGCATTGGGTCCTGTTAAATCAGGTTGTGAAGTCTTGGCCTGGCAGTAACCTTGCACAAAACAAAGCCAGGCAGTGCAGATAGCTGCAGACACTGTAACTTCTGATTTATCTGACTTACTAAAATAAACTCAGATCAAATGCAGCCTTCATATCTTCAGGAAAACAGACACAATCAAGGTATCTCCTTGTTTCCCTTTGCTTAAATCACCATTATTTTGTTCTTAATGGTATTATCCAACAATGCAAACATCCATTAAATTGTTAAATAATGTGATACTGGAGTCACATCAACATAACAGGAGGTTCAAATCCCCAGTTATTTGAGGTAATCTGGATGGAGTGACTCAGTCTGAAACTGTGCCGTTGAAGTGTCCTTGAGCAACGCACAGCCTCCACCTGCTGTAGTCAACTGTTCAGGTTAAATGAAGGTCAAAATGAAACTGAACCACTCTTAAATGAAACATAATTTGACATTAACAGCATGCTGCAAACACAGAGATCACACAATTTCCTGAATGTGCAGCGCACCTAAACACTGCGTCCGAATGAAAGTTGAAATGTATGTGACAGATTCATAAGTTCCAGCTGGGAAGCAGACCTGTGCCATGCTCGGTGATGGGCGCAGCAGTGTGTGCTGTCCACAGGAGGCATGTGGAGGAGTGTCAAAGCTTTTGGCACACATAAACACTTTTACACAGTCCAGACATCACATTACACACCACCTGCACCTGAAATAACAGTCAAGTGAAATCTGCATGTTGCTGAAGGCTGTGCCTGTTTGCTGCTTAAGCTGTAAACTAAAAGCACTGAGAAAAATAAATTAGACATTACTGTTATTTTGCATTGATAATCAGTATAAAATCACTTAAAATGGTTTATAGAAAACTACAGTATAATGTAGTTGTAAGTGTATAAATAATTAATGAATACTTAATAGCAGAGTGTAACATAGCTGAAAATTTATTTAATGATAAATGATTACATACATGAATCAGTCCTTCCATTGTGTAATAAATCATATTAACATATACAAATCACTCACAGACTGGTTTGATATACTTTTAGAAATGTGCCCAAAGCTCATGAGGATGTGAGGAGCTTGAAGATTCATTCTTGACATCAGAAATAACAATTTTAGAAAAGGTCCACTTACTAGATTTCTTCCAGACCTTTCAGCCACATCTCATGGCCTTTCAGTAACCAACATGGAGCTTGCTCAGCTGTCACAGAGTGAAGATGTGTAAGTAAATAGATATGTAAATAAATGAATAGATAGCATTTATAATAAAATACAATAAAACTTCTCTCTACCACATTAAATTATATTATCAATATATAGATAATACATAGATACGTCATAGTTCATATTCATTTTATATTATTAAAACTGTGTTTTACTGTCAACTATTTGTTATCTGTTCATACATCTATTGTTATCAAACAACTTTTTTTGAACATATACAAACAAAAATCCAATAATAAGCACAATGGCACATATGTAATACAGAAAACTAATAAAACTATACAAAAACTTAAAAACTGGACAAGACAAAAGATTAGTCTTAAGAGATTCAGAAAACATATATGGATACACACACACCAAAAAGGATATTTAATTTGATATTTCTTTTTTTACAAATGCTAAGAAGTGTGACCAGATAGCAAACTACTTTTGGCAACAGCAAAAGCTGTAGATACCACTTATTATGTTGTTTATTGGGAAGTCATACATTACAAATAAATAAATACATTAATAACGCTAATAACAATAATGTCTGCTTACTATTACATTATAGTGTGTTATAAACTATTAATTCATTATTTATATACTACTTATAAAAGCTACATAGGGCAGTGCTGAAATTGTCATCATTTAACCTTCTTTCTTCAAGCATATTCATGGTTTTGTTTAGAAATCTACAACTAAAATGAGAGTTGTGTTACTGTTAGTGTCAGAGCAGCAGAGGCATTGTGATAGAAGATGAAGGCAGTGCATCGCCTGCTCTTTATGAGCAGGACTACAATGCTACAAGCTCCCCTCCCTCTTTCACCAGTGGAAACAAGTGATCACACCATATCCTTTTACATCTCTGATGGCTTTTTCAGCCATGTTGCGCTCTGCAGTAATGGAACATCCACTCATGAAAATACACATGGCAAGCTATTTAAAGATATCAAACTTTCTCTCCTCTCTCCTTTTTTTTTGCCATTTACCCATTACACAACCGCAGGAAAATCTGAGTTTTCCACACTTCATGCCAAAGTAGTTTATTTTGATAATGCTTGAAGATAGGCAAATGAAAATATGTTTCCAACACATTTTAATCATTCTCTTCACCTAATAACTCAGTCTTTAGAGTAGGCTGTTAAGAAAAGACAAACCAGAAAGAAAAAAGCTTAACTTTACCATATATACAACATGTTTATAATATTATTCTGAAGAAAAACTTTTTGTTTTCAAGACAAGATTAAATTCCTTTAAGACAAGAGATGTGTGGTGGAGAGGACAAGGCAGTTACTCCCTCAGGAGTTCTTTTTGATTGACTTTATTCTTAAGCTCCTCATAGAAAATGCACAAAATCTGCTTGAAACTCAATCAACTTACCCTTTAAGTGATAAGAACACAGACAGCACTTAAAGTGGTGTTAACATTTTCCATGTGTCCTCAACTGACTGTTCACTTCACTGCCAACACTTCAGTTTACCGCAAGTTGATTGATTGAAACTGACTTATCTCAAAAGTGAGAAAATGAGAAATTGTAGCAGCTTTCAACGTGAATAATTCATCTTAAAGAATATGTGGTGAAATCTTTGACTGCACTCACCGCTGTGCCAGCTTGCACCGCCTCCAAAACTAATGATATAGCTGGATAGGCTGGCTGGTCGTAAAGTCAAGTCAGGTTTTTTTTATATGTTAACAGTCTTCCGACTTCTGTGAGAGGTTTGTTGGCTGCACACATGTCCAGAAGCACAGCTGGTGTTGGCATTGTCTGAAACAAAGCAATGTCAGAGTGTGTGTGTGATGAAAATTTGTCTGGGCAATCCTTTCATTACTGAGCAGTTGGAATACTCTTGGAAAAAAAGATTTGATGGCCTTTTTATGCTTGTTGGAGCAGTAAAAATAGCCCTGATAACTCCAGTTATTTGTAAGAATGCTGACACAGAGCTACAGGCTCACTCACTGTGTCTGGTGGTCCAGCAGACTTTAATATTTGTGAGAAGGAAGTTACTCAATTTTTATTTTTGGATTAACCTTCACTTCATAAACTAATCATCACTTGGAACTGAAGGGCTAAAGTAAAACGAAAAACAAAAAAACTCTAATGGAGGTTTTCTCACTTTGCTGTGTTGGAGTTTTTCTGTTTTATACTGTTTTTGTAATCTGTGATATAAATGAATGTAACTGTAGCTGCGCATAGTTGTATTTAATATGCAAGATTTTTCATCTTTCACATTTACATCCTAATTATGCTTAATGTGCACAGTCCCTGATAATAAATCAATACAGGCAATAAAAAAATTAAACAAAACATACTTATATTATGTCAGGATTTCATATTATAGCCTATTTCAGTGATTTAAAAATGGAAACTGATCTACTAACCATAATAATCTCCCCTCTACAAAAATATATCTTTCAATATTCATCATTTCCAGTTGTGGAAGTAAAAAGATCCTTTACTTACAGCAATGTAGAAAACTCCATGCCATTTGCAAGTAAAAGTACAAACAGTTGCCTGATTACACATCCAGCTGATGTGTAACAACATTATTCATTTGGAGTCATGTTTCTGGCCACCTGTCGAATGTAGGTACAATATTTGCTCTCTCTGTTTGGTCTCCACCAACTCCTCAGAGAAATATCTGGCTCTTTAGCTGCTAAATACTCCACTATGTCCACCAGCTAGTTGCTAACTTTGTCTGTCTGCTGTTTGGTGCTGGGCAGGTAAGGTACAATGAATTTATCAGAGCTTTTTTCACCACAAACAGCTGCCTTCTGCATCTGGATATGGCGATGAGAGCAGTGGCACTGGATCAAAAAAGTAAAGGTCTTAATGTTTTTTTCTTTCCTTTTCCCTCTCTTTCCCCCTCTACCATTTTAGTTTATAGGCTCAGTACTGTTGGCATATTTCATTTCATCTGGCTGTTTATTTCATTTTAATAATATAATAATAATATACTTTATTTATATAGTACTTTTCTTAAAAACAAAAGAAAAGCAAACAGAGATCATAAAACTGAGGGAAATAAAATGAAGTTACACAAAATATAAACTTTCAGAACTGGGATAATAAAACAGCAACAAACAATCATAAAAGCTTACCGATCAAAAAACGTTTTAAGAAGAGATTTAAAAGACACTAAAGATGTTTCCTGTCTGATCTTGATAGGCAGACTGTTCCACAGTTTGGATGCTCTAACAGTAAAGGCTCAGTCACCTTTGGTCACTGGCTGAGACCTGGGAATAGCTACCAGAGTGCCATCCACCGATCTAAGTGAACGCCCAGGCACATAGGGGGGTCAATAAGTCCTTGATGTAATTTGGAGCAAGGCCATTTAATGCTTTAAAAATGATAAGTAGAATTTTAAAATCAATGTGGAGTGTAACAGCCAGCCAGCAGCCAGTGTAAGTTGGCAAGTATCCGAGTGATATGTTCATATCACTTAGTGCCAGTTAAAATCCAGGCAGTAGCATTCTGTACCAGTTGGAGTCGGTGAAGGGAGCTCTGACTGATACCGGCATAAAGTGCATTGCAGTAGTTGAGGTGAGAGAAAATAAATGCATTTATGACCTTAATGTGAATTAGTAGGAGACAGAAACAATCTGAATTTTGAGATTATTTGAGTTGAAAAAAGGACAAAAGGATTGGACAACATTTTTCACTTTAGCTTCAAAACAGAGATCTGCATAAAAAATAGCAGACTGCTTAATGTTTTTGGTCAAGGGACCAAGCTTACGGTGAAGCAGGCTGGTAGAATTTGTGGGACCTACAACTATGACTTCAGACTTATCACCACTGATTTTTAAAAAGTTTTGGGACAGCTAACATTTAAAATCACTGAGGCAGCCAAACAGATTTATTAAGGCTGCTGGGATTGTTGGTTTGAAGAAGAAGAAGGGACATATAACTGTGTCATCTGCTTGACAGTGGTGGGAGATACTATGGTTCTGAATGGTCTGGCTGAGAGGAGGAAGCACCTTAGATAAAAATGATAATTTAGAAATTGGTCTGTAATTATTAATAGGGGATCCAAATCAGGCTTTTTCAGTAATGGTTGAATGATTACATGTTTAAAACATATGGGAAAATTGCCAGAAGTTAGAGAACTGTTAATATTTAAAAGAATAAAATGACCAACAGAGGGGAATATCTCTTTAAAAATCTTAGTTGGGATAACATCTACACCACAGGTAGAGGATTTCATTTGAGAAATTGTTTTGTCTAGTGCTGAGATGTTAATGGTTTTAAACTGGGAAAGTGAAGCAAGATCATCGTTGGAGGTGGGTAGATTTATTTTTTATTTTATTATCAACTTTAGTATTATTATTATTTATTTTTATTTTATTTGTTTAATTATCTTGTTAATTTCCATGCTTTTTTTGTTTGTGTTGAAGGACCCCTTGAAAACGTGGTGCATCTTGAAGGTATTTTCCAAAAAAGTTGCATTTTGACATAAAATAAACTTGTGCTACATAAAAACCAAAACAATGAGCTGAAAGATGCTAAAACGCTCTGTGGAGCTGAGGGGAACTACAGAGTTGATTATAAGTTCTTTTTAAGTAAAAGTACTAATTATGCAGTATGACCACATTCAGTGTTGTTTGGTTGTATATAAGGGTATTGTTTTATTATTAATGTGTAAGCAACATTTTAATATTTTATTTGGTCAAGCTGTTGCTAATGTAAACTATTTTAGATACTGTTGGCTGGTTTCATTTGTAAAAATGTATCATAATAAGTCGATCATATAATAAGTCGTAAGTTAAATATTAATCTGCAAATTAAATGCCTGCAAATACTCAAGTAAACTACATGTACAGTAAAATTGTACAATACGTGAGTAAATGTAGTTATTTTCCACCACTGGTCATTTTGAACTACAAAAACTACAATGAAGAAATCTTCAAAGGCCCATTATGCATTATATGTTTATAACATATAAACATATTCAAATGGCAAGACAACAAAATGCATGCTTTACAGCTCTCTTGCCACTTAAGTGTGGTTCAAGCCAGCTCAGACCAAGATGACTTTCCACACTGGAAAATCCAGACACATCCCTTAAGACATTTAAAAACCAGATATCCTCAGGTATTATCAACACAATATTCTGTTTGGATTGGCTTGTGTATGTTTTCTGTACAATATTGTGTATTCGCACAGCGCTGATCACTTTCACCAGGTGAAACCTCTTCTGCTCTTGCACTGCCCTCTGAACTGCTGCAATTACACTATCACATTCTGAACACTAGATTACCATCGCAGACACATTATGTTATTCCCATTTGGATACGTTACACTGATGCCACAAACTGCTCTCACACATGTGCTGTGACCAACATCCAACATCACATGTGCACATGTGACCTCATGTTGAATCCCTTTCTCATTCCTGAGCAATCAAATCCCAATTCTGACATCTGTCAAAGAAAGCAGGACTAAAAGTTGAAAAAGAGGACATGCAATTGCATAACCATGCAGTATCTTCTTCATCTTTGTGATGGCATTATTTCAAATAACTTCACTCAGGCCAGTGCTTTTTGGCACCTGAGTCAGGCCTCATGCATGGACCCCAGAGAGCAGCGCAGTATGTGTCTCCAGAAAAACCTCCCAGTGTTTCACTGACAGTCGGATGTGTCAGTGGGGCCCACCCTTACTTTGTCTAATGGACGAGGCTGCAGAGTCCAGTCACATGCAGGACAAACAGACACTGCATACATCAGGATCTCATTACTGGCTTACTGCACATATACACTGTGTCAAATAAAGTTTAGGCCCCAGGCTATGTTGTCATTTTTTCTGGTTTGTACTTTTTTCCTATATGTCCAACAGCCTGCATTCAGAAAATCTGAGCACACCATCTCCTTTCATGACATTCCAACACATAATCATCAAAAATTACTTAATCAGATTCTGTGCCTTATTTACCAAAGCTTGCACAAAACCTGAATGAACACAGCTTTTTCCATTTTTGGGTTCTTCCTGATTTATTTAGGCCATCTGCATAAATGTAGTTAGTCACAGTTTTCCAATCAGAATACCAACTAATGCAGCTGACTGTGATGTCTGCACAAATACTTTGCACCATGTATGTGACTAAACTCTTTTCCTCATACTTTCAAATCCGTTTTTACTATTACCTGCATATCTGTTACTGAGCCACACATCTGTTTTTAAACCACACATTATACTATAATAAATAAATTGACTGCATTATGTGGAATATGCACATAAGCTTCCTCACAGTGAGACCCAAACCCATTTAGTGACGGCTGATAAACCTCCACCAATTGACCTATTATTTTCAAGAGCTATGCAAAGGGTTTGAATGAGTGTTAATTTGTTTCGGGAGGAGTGAAAGCCAGTTACAGTCTGTTGATGCAGAATGGCTAATAAATCACACTTATGCAGTGATTTCACTTAATCCTCTGTGCATTCTTCATACAGCATGCTCATCCAAATCACCCCTGTGTTGCTGAGCCAAAAGTATAGTTCTCTCTAGCTGAAAGCTGTTGGCTTTGGCCCGTTGCATCAACCTGATTCCATCTTGACTGAAAAATGTCAGCTGCAACCACTGATTTTTATAAGAGTAAATATTTCATTTCACTAAATAAATAAATAAATACATAAATACATAAATGGAACAAGCCTCGGCTATTAAAAATTTGCTCCACGTCCCTAACAGGGTGACAGCAGAGAGATTTTCAAGATGAAAGCGGATGTTTTGATGCTGAGTTGGCCGGCTTTACCACACGTCAAAGAAGCATGTAGTCCAGCTTCATTACATCTGGTCTTTAGTTTGATCTAGCAAGGAAGCTTTTTTAAATTATTTTTTATAGCCTCTCTGCTTGATTTAACAGTGCACAATAAATAAGAGTAGGGGGATGTCATGCAACAAATGTCAGGAGCCGCACTCAAACTCACGACATTGCTCTTATATGGTATCCTATTGCCTGCAGTACCAAAGAAAGGCCCTAGAAGGGCGACTTTAACAGTAACACATAACTCATTTAATGAATGCTGACATTTCTTGGAAAAGGCTAACTTCTTGTGGTGAGGAGCCCCCGCAACACATCTTTAATTCCAGCAAACCTCATATCAACTGCACTTTTCCACTAAAGAGTCAGTGAAATGTGAATGAGGCCTTCCTGGCTACCCACTTTGAGTAGCAGGCACACTGATGGTTAGTCTTTTCAGTTCAACAACCAATTTTCAAGACGTACTGTATGTTTTAACTGTGATTTACATTTTCCATTTAACAGTCGTTCTCATGTGCTTTCCTCTTGCTTCAGCTGTGTCCTGCAGTGTTTCAGCTACGGCAGTTCTTAGAGTTCATCTATAAGACAGTCAGATATTGGATGGCTATTTCTGTTTATTTCAGTTACCTGCATTTATAAGCTTTTTTCATATTGAGGCCATGAACCTAGGACCACACTTTCATTTTATTGTAATGAAATGGGTGCTTGTGCTCCCTGATCCTGCACAAATGATTCTCTGTCAGTTTTATTCAACATACTATAACACATACTCCTGCTGATAAAGTAGTAGTTGTATGTATGTGCTTGAAACAAGAAATAACACATTGCTACTTGTGTCTGAATCAACTGTGTCGGCCAAATATGATGACACATTTAAGGAATTTGACTCCGGTTCTCAGTAGCTCCTAATACACAGAGCGCAGAAGACAAATTTACAGGATGACAGAGACAATATTCAGCTAAACAAAGATATGTAGGTCAAATAGTTACTACTCTATGTACAGGGTTGTGGTATAAATAGTGAAAGAGTGCAGCCAGTGTGAATAATCCTGGAATAAATACTGCATGGATAATAGATTACTCTGTTTACAAAGGTGGATTAATACTCCTATATGAAAATATATATACAGTATATACAGTTTGCTAAGACATGCATGTGGCATCCATATATTCACTGTCTATGTAAACTCTGCCCTCTCATCTTGTCTTCTGAAGGCAGTATATTCCCATTCTTAAAGGAGACTGTAACATCAAGATGATGACCTGGCCCAAGTAAACCAAATGTGAATGGTGTCTTTAATCTATCCCCACTTTTGCACTCACAAGTAGATTGAATTATACATCATCATCACCATCATTTGCACCCCTAAAACAGGATTTTGCCCAAAGTAAAGAAAAATCCAAATGTTACGTGTTTAATCAGCATTTCACTTGGCTGTAGAGATGATTACCTTTGACTAATCTCATTTTGTCTGACTGAAGTATTTGTCAGATGGGTGTCTTAAAGTTATTCAGATACATCAGTGTTGACTTTGGCGACTTTGTAAAGGTGCTACGGGATTTGAAATAGTTAACACATGTACTGAAACTCTAAGTGAGTCTAGTTTCTCTAACAGTTCAGTTCAAAGTGTAAAACCTGCAGTGCTCCATCACTTCTGAAGCTACAAAGAGTACTTGCACATAATATACTCACTGAACGTTATGTTATTATCCCCCTGAGCCCCTTCACACTCTCTGTCTTTGGTATTTGAACATAAAGAGCTTCCTGAGCTATTTTACTGTATGTTTGGACCTCTTCAGACATGCACGTCCTCTCTTCAAGGTTATTTGGTCGTAAAGGGCATGAGGACTAAAGCACTATGGGACCTGTAAAAAGAGAGCTTGAAAACACTTCTCAGCAACCCCCAAGGTGGAGCAGTCACAGGATCCCATTAACCTCCTTTTAGGGGTCTCTGAGTTAAAAGAAAAATGATCAAATAATGTTTGGTTTGGTTCGAATGCTCTATAAGGTAACATATCATAACAAGGTCTTTACTAACGAAACAGATCATTTTGTTATTTATGTGCAGGGATATTTATTGTTTCGTTTTTTGTTTTGTTTTTTTTCATTGAAATCATCTAAGGGAGCTGTTCTCAGTGAATCTCTATTTCCCTCTAGTGTTGGGAGGAGGAAATTGTCTGAGATATTCTTTTGACAGCGGATGTCTCTGTGTTTAACATCCACCCTTACTTTGATTAGTTTGTCAGTGAGATAGTGAGAGGAGCTTTTTGGTATTATTTTTTGTGAGAGGAGAAAGTCTTTCTAATCCATTATTTCTGTTTCTGTTATGAACTTTGAAAAACCTGATTGATGCCCTGGAGTTTGACTCACTTGAATGTGACTTTTAGGAACTCTATTGTTTACCCTGTTAATGTTACTTGTTTACTTCATGAATCTTGCTTTTATCAAAATTGACTTCATATCCAGAAAATGAGTTTTATACATATAAAACAATGTAACACAAGAGGCAAAGCTTTCCTGATTTTTTTTTTTTTTTTAATTTTAAATTTTGATTTAATTTTAATAAATTATGTAACAAATTGTGCAGAGGGTGTATGTAATGTTTCCATTTGAGATATGGTGCATGCATGAAAAATATGGCATCCTGGGTTAAGCATCATCAGTTGAACAAGGGCACAATATTTAACTTAAACCTGGACTACTTGAGAGGAACTTTGAAGGAAGAGTTTAACAGGATAATGAGTCCAGTAGAGGAATGACTGTAAATGGGATGTGTTTTGTAATTTTGGAAGACATAATTCTTACAGAAGTCATCAAGTACCAGCCTCTATTTTTTATTTTTTATTTCTTTCCTTCTTTATTTTTGTACAGTGTTTTATCCCCTTAACCTTACAGATACTAATAACCAAATCCTGTCATTTTGATTAATTACTGACTGCATTTTCATTTTGGGGTGAATTGTTCCTCTTAGGTAGTTTTACATTCTCTATTTTTTTTAAAACATTTTTTAATCGTTTTTAAAAAATCTTTTTTTAACCCTTAATGTTAATTCTAGTTTTAATACCTGTGTATTTATGTTACCTTTTCACCAAGTCCAATGAAACACAGTTTCATTTCTTCATAGGTAGAATTTGATACTGACAAGTAAACATGCAACTGTAGTGAGATTACAATAAAGGTCCTTGAATAAATAATAATAATAATAAATAGTTATATCAACTTTTCTTACGCACATACAATACATAACCAACAGGGGTCGCTGTCCACAAATATATAGCGCTGTTTACCACAGTTTGAATAAAACAGAGCAAAGACGAAGCTACTCTGCAGCCGTGGTCATTCAGATTTAGTCCAAATTATACAGTGATGCGACGTTATTGCTCAGACAGCAGTTATGTTTATTCTTGCTGAGATACTTTATTGAATTTAAGAAGAAGAGACCACTGTGCATGTGTCCCACTCCCAATTTAACGCCCTCGTGCCTTTCCTGTTACCAAATAAAAAGAAACGACTGAGAGGAGGGAAAATATTAAGAGGTCTCACTTGCTCACTATTTCGTGTGAGTGGAATAGCATTGCATCGGAATATGTTGCAAGATTTATGGCATCCTGTTGTTGACCATAGTTTTTCGTTTACTGGTTTACTTGGACCAAATTGCCAACAGAGTATATCCTGAGATGAAATGAACTGTTGTTTTTGAGGCTCTGTTGTTGAGAGTGATTTGCCATATTGGTCACCATGGTAACAGAGCGGCTTGCGGTTGGGGTGTGAGATCAGTGTGTGAGTGTTACGTGCGGTCTTGCTGAGCATAAACGATCTTTGTAGCTACCCTGGCTCCAAGGCTCATACAGCCTACAACTCTCCATCGGGTCTAGGCGTGGCTTTGAGATGGGTGTGGCACCTTGTGCCGGGAAGTTTTCTGTCAACAGTGAGTTGTGATTGAAATCTAAAGAAGAGCAAGACCTCCAAGTGGCATGGACATAAAGTAAAGACTGTTTTCTTTCCCATCTTTGAAAGGTTGAAGGTCTCTGAGGCAGGACAGCTCTCTGGAAGACAGAGAAAGGTAAAAGTGTTGAAATTAAATTCAAAGTTGGTATCTGTCTTTTATGTTTGTTACAGCCTAGGTGAGTAATAACATGACCTTTGTATTTAGCAGTCTGTAGAAATAATATTAATCATATTTTATATTTATTATGATAATTTGTTCAGCTATAATTCCTTCTAATCTCACCACCTAAATGCTGCTATAAGTCTTAAATTTCCTGGTGTGTGTGTGCGCGCGAGGTATTCTTCATGTTGTGTATTCTTCAAGTCCCCACATGACTTTACAGTCACTTGCCTACTTTATGGGGACAAAAAGCAAGTCCCCTTAATTTTAGGGTGAATACTTGGTTTGTGTGTGTGTTGCCACTTATTTTTCACACTTGCAGGCCAGTATTTTCACATAAAACCTTTGGTGGTAAATAATAAGGATAGTGCTTCATCAGTGTTGTGTAATAACTGAAATGGGACACTGTATGATTGACCTGACCTTTTAGAGCATAACGATCTAATAACACAGAGTATGGATGTAACATGATATTACCTTGACTTTTAGGAAATGCTCTGACAAAACTAAAGCACGTAGGTATGGGCTGGTCAATGAATAGCTGAAAGATGGCGTCTCAAATCTATGAAAAAGGGTCATGTGTGCTGTCAGTAGCAAACGTTTGCCCTGTGACTGGCAGTTTATGGTCACTCCAGCTCAAAGGCTCCATTCAGGAGTCTAATCAAAGGAAACCTTTATGTACAGAGCAGGGTGAGTGCTGTCCCAGCCCAGGGCAGCACTAGCTGATAGCTTTGTTTGTCCAAGCCAAATGATGAAATATGCTGTCTCAAGTAAGGTGTGTGGGAGAAGGGTTGGTTGCTAAGTTGTGCAATTTTTACAGGACAATATGAGCCTCCTGCAAATGCTGAAATCCCAGTTCTTGAGCCATCTGATCATCTGCTATGTGTTCCTGGTCAGCGGCCTCATTGTTAACCTGCTGCAGTTCTGCACTTTACCTCTATGGCTGGTCAATAAGCAGCTGGCCCGCAGGGTCAACTGCAGACTAGCCTACTGCATCAGTAGCCGTAAGTACTGTTCTTACTCTCTGCCACATAAATGACAGTGAAGTCTGTTAATATAGTTTGTTTTGCTGCTGGCAGGAAGAAAAGTCATGTTGGTGATCAGTTTCTTGCACTGATCACCAACATGACTTCACAAATGTGGTCAAACTACTCATTGCTCACAAAACACTGACTTGTCTACATCACGGTGTCTTCATGATCCTCAGAGATGGTAGCAGCCTTGGAATGGTGGTCTGGAACAGAATGCACGCTCTACACAGACCCAAAGAGTTATCCACTGTATGGAAATGAAAATGCAATTGTAGTCCTCAACCACAATTTTGAGATAGACTTCCTGTGTGGCTGGACCTTCTGTGAGAGATTTGGGGTTCTTGGGGTAAGAGAAAGTGTCCCAGAAAAAAAAAACAATGCTTTTTTGTATTTAGTGCCATTCATTGTTTTTTTAATATACATACCTTTCAATTTTGATGTTTTTCCAGAGTTCAAAAGTGTTGGCCAAAAAAGAGCTGGCTTATGTACCTATCATTGGTTGGATGTGGTACTTCCTGGAGATCGTTTTCTGCAAGAGGAAATGGGAGGAGGACCGGAGGACAGTGACTCAGAGTCTCCAGAACCTGCGAGATTATCCAGAAAACTTCTGGGTAGGTTTCACCCTGTTTTAAAGTCAAGACAACTGAGAGAGTGATATCACAGAGATCATTTCAGAGTAACACCGTTAATGAACTAATCTAATTTTCCGGGGCTAGTTCTTGCTTTACTGTGAAGGAACACGCTTCACACCACAGAAGCACGAGATCAGCATGCAGGTGGCTGAGAGCAAAGGTTTGCCCAAGCTGAAGTATCATCTTCTGCCCAGGACCAAAGGATTCTGGGTCACCGTCCAAAACCTCAGAGGAACTGGTGAGTTGTTGTTACCGTGGCAACCAGTAAATATCAGATAGAGGTGTGCTGGGTGTCTTTGAGAGGGGAAGGCACCTGATTTGAGAGTATAGTTAACTGCTGCTGTGTGTCTTTCCTTGTGTAGTTGCAGCTGTATATGACTCCACGCTGAACTTCAGAAACAACGAAATGCCAACCTTGCTTGGAATTCTTAAAGGGAAGAAATATCACGCAGATTTATATGTGAGGTACAGCGACATGTTTTGCTGTGAGGATGGTTGCAGTACAAGCAACCTTTTTATATCCTCTTAACTTCCCGTTTGATGTTTTTCTTCTTTATGCTTTATCTGAGAGATCTGACTTCCCTTCTTGTTTGCAGGAGAATCCCTCTAGAGTTGATCCCAGAAGATGAGGCAGAGTGTGCTGCTTGGCTCCACAAACTCTACCAGGAAAAGGTTAGAGTCTGTTGAAGGTGGAAATTTCAGATGGATACAGGGTTTCTGTGGAAGTCAGCCACCCCGATCCCAACGGCCTAAGCAGTAGTCATACTTATTAAATATGTGGCATTTACTGTGAGGAATAGTGCCTCTGCTCCTTTTCCCTTAATGTTAGTGTTTTATTTCATGAAAAGTTTGATGGATGTAAGTAGGATTTTAGCAGAGCTGGTCTTTATTTCAGGCGAGGTGGACGTCCATTATAAAGTAGAACCTGGACTATAATGTGTATTTTGGTGAATTTGGCTCAGTTCTGTAGCTTCTCTCATTACTTTTCTGGTCATGCACTTTAAGTAACTCATTAATTTGAAGACTCTAATGTAATACATTATAAGAGGCCGTTATATTTTGGCTCCAACCACTTTGTAAAGAACTTGACAGCAACATTTATTTCAAAGAACAAACATGCTAATTTGAATGTATCCACAGGACAGCTTTCAAGAGCACTACATGCAGACAGGGCGTTTTCCAAGTCCCATAGTGAACCCCCCATGCCGGCCCTGGGCCTTGATCAACTGGCTGTTCTGGTCCTGCCTGCTCCTCTATCCCCTAGGCCTGCTACTGGCACAACTGATCAGCTCTGGATCAATATTGACCATCTTATCTTCTGTGGCTCTCTGCACTGCAGGTTAGTTTCATGCATTCAAGCCCAAGGTGACGTCACTCTGAAATGGGTATGTAACAGTCCGTCCTTCAGTTTAACCAGCTCCTCTTTGTCCAAACGTTCCATAAAGCAGCAAATTTGACAGCTCAAATGTAAGTTAACTTTTTTGGAAAATATCAGTCTTGGAAGCATGTCCTTAACAGCATTCAGGCATGCCCTTAAATGTGTTTACAAGCAAAGTTCATCCATCTTAATAGTTTCACTGAGATTTTAAATGGAGAAATGATTTTTTTAACAGCATGGGTTCATGAGGAGCATGTTGCATTTTCCACATAAATGAATGCCCGTGTTTGTGATTGGGGTTAAATTGTCAAATTCTGACATCAACATTTTCACTTAAATTGTAACTACAGTAAATTCTGTATAGCATTGGTTGCTTCCAATCTCAAAGTAACAGATTACCTCTGTGATAGTTGATGTGTAGCACATGTATGACACTAATTTGGGCCTATATTACAGTCACTTCTTCTGACTTTATCTATTGCCTGATTTCAACTGCACAACTAAATTCAGATTGTTAAATGTCTTCATAAATTAACAATTTACTGTGGAAATAACCATGTCCTGTAAATGATCTCAAAACTGTCAGCACTTCTTTGTTACTTGCTTCTTTGTAATATTCTAAAAGTACTCTCTGCATCTTTCCCTCACAGCTTCACTGGCAGTTCGATGGATGATTGGCCAGACTGAAATTAACAGAGGCTCAAATTATGGGAATAAGGAGGCTCCTCTAAACAAGAACTAAGGGATCCTGACTTACTCTAGAGCTGCTTCTTTACACAGCTACTAATCTACAAACTGCCAAACACCAGTCTGACAGGCCTCTGATGGACCAACAAGTGCAAACATGCCTCAAAGCACAATGCAGACTGGGTGTTCTCGTATGGATACACAGCGCCAGAAGCTCAAGATATAAGATCATAAAACTGGACAGTGCTGAGCAGCTTATGTTCAACTTGCTTTGGAGAAATAAAAAGGAATGTGAGATAAGATAAAATATTCTCCTCAAATCAAATGCAAATATTTGAATAAAAACAAGACAAACATTTTTAGTGGTAATTCAAACTGAAATTGGAGTTCACTCAAGTGAAAAATGAGTTAATGAGTCAGTTTGTACATTGCAAATACTGTAAGAGCAGCAGAGAACCAGTTGTGTGTTGTGTGTCAGCGTCCTTGTGTCAGGGAGGGAGAGCAGGCTCTGTTTTTCCTCTTAGCTGGCTACGCTCCAGTCGCATGAACAGCTCGACAAACCTTGAAAATTGCTCCAAAAGCACCCGAAAGCTCCAACCTAACATTTACTTCACAGCAAAGGCAGTGTCTCATCTTAACAAACAGGTGGTGAAGCAGCACGCTCACTGTCCAACATTGTTTGGTTAGCTCTCCTTTTGGTTAGTCACAGAGAAAGCCCTTATCTTCTGCAATCAGCTTCTCTGGGATGTTTTTTTTCCCAACAACTTTATTGAATTGAATGTAAAACGGGAATATTAGTGAGAACAGGCATAAACACCAAACAGAATAAATACATAGCAGTTATAAATTAAAAAACATATTAGGTGCATGTTGTGATAAACATGAGGAGAGAGTCAACACCTGAGTCATTGCTGTGTGGTTTTTAGTCTTACACATACTTCTGTTTTTTGTGTAGTAAACTTCCTGAAGGGGTAAGACAGGAAGGGAAAAATGAAACCTAAAGTATGCGTAGCAAACATTTGCCTTGAACATACTGAACTGTCATTTTGTTTTGTGACTTTAACGGGTTTGTTGAAGGAAAAAACACCTCACAGCCAAACTTGTTTTAAAACCTGATTACTTTACACAGGTGCCATGTATGCTAATGAAGAAAAGATAACCTCAAAATCACAGTTTTGTATGCAGTGATACATAAATGATGTGGTTTAAACTATACAGGTCTGAGAAATAATAATAATTGTGACAAATATAACAATATTAATATATAATATGGATGACATTAATATATGAAAATGGTGTTATACAGTATGAAGCACTGAATAGTTGTATACATGAAAAGAGAGCATCAAGAGAGTGCTACAATTCATGCTAAATATATAATATTTTCAAATGTTTTATCACATGCTCAGCACCAGGACTACACAAGCCCACATATGCATTAAAAGGTAACTTGTTGGCTGATATTCAATGGAAATAGGGCCAAGAATTAAAAATATCAAAAATATAGTGACCCCTGGTGGTAGCAGGCAACCAACACATACAAGATTAATGTTTTTTTTACCTGCTATTCCAAGTGTGCTCATCACCATCCTGTCAATGTGAGTGTTGTTCCTCAACATGCCTGAACAGCCAAAGTAATACAGCTAAATCAGTTTGGCTCCTTAAAACATGAGTTAAATTAATGAACACAAAACTTTTTCAAAAACATCATAAATGACCATAACTAGATTATTCTGTTAGGGGGGCCTCCATTATAAAAAAAAAACAAAAAAAGTTGCCGTTGGACTTCTTTGCCTCCCTTGCCTTTGATGTAGGTACACCTTCCTACACCGGCCTCACCTGTGTTCATATACACATATACGATGCCACTGCCTGTATGTGTGTTAAGTTATGGAAGATTTATAACGCCTATATAATCAGATTAGAAGACAGACGAAACATTTAGCAGGTGTATTGTTCATCATTATTGTTCAACAAGGACCAGCAAAGACCATGCCAAGACTAAATGCAATACTGAATTATAGCCTGTAGGTGGACTGTTGATTTATTTTTTTTTTTGGTACAGACAATGAGAGCACATCTTGTAAAAGAATCAGCCCCCACCCATTTTTAAAACTAATGATGATGGTGTACATTCAATATTAATTGGTTTATGTTTATGACAAAACTTCAGTGCTATACAGTGTTTTTTCTGTGACAATCAAACATATCACTGTCCTATCACTGTTACTATTTTTGTTAGTTTTTATTCCATCTTATAAGTCCCCAAGAAAACTACCTGCCATCCAGTGAGTTTCTAACATTTTTCAGTCATGACCTCAACCTGGGCTTCGATCTGCTTTGATTTTGATGTAGCACGGCAAAGTCAAGTCTCACTGAAGAACGATTCATTCAGTTATTAAAGACAATAGGTTAAATAATTGAACCTAGTTGAGCCAGTCTAGTCTTTATTTCAGGCAAGGTAGCCGTCTCCTCTATAAAATATGTGGACTGTAACATGTTTCTGATGGATTTGGCTCAATTCTGTTGTTTCTCTCATTACTTTTCTGGTCACGCACTCCATAGGCTAAGTGACTCATTAATCTGAACAGGCTAATGTTATACATTATACAAGGTAGTTGTATTTTAGCTCTTACCAGTCTCTAGAGATACCGACAGCAACATTGCTTTTTAAAGAGTAAACCTTAATTGCCACGTTCTTTTGGTATTGAGTACCACTTTCTAATGAGGCACCATTTATAACAGGAATAAGTTGTAACAATTGGCTTTATTAATGGTTGATTAATCTATAACTAATGCTTTATAGATCATTCATAAGCCATTCAACAGAACAAGTGATGGCAGATTCTTTAAAAAAATAGAATACAAATATTTTCACTGTGTAATTAACAATTCTTATTTACCTCTTTGTAATATGTACATGGTGGAAAACAATAGACATGCCACTTTTTTTAAAAAAAAAGATTGGTTTATTAATATTGTTTGTACATAGCAAACACTGTAAGAGCAGCAGAGGACCAGAAGTTGTGTTTGTGTGTCAGTGTCTGTGTCTGTTGTGTGGATGTTTTGTGTTCAGCAGCAGGGAGGGAGAGCAGGCCCCGTTTCTCCTCTGAGTTGGCTACGCTCCAGTCACATGAACAGCTCTTCACCAGCAACTACACTTGAACATTGCTCCAACTTGACATTTACTCCTTAGCAAAAGGCAAAGAAAAATACATTAAAAAATCCTTCCTAGTGCCCGCTCTTGCCAAATGACAAGTGATAAATTAATTTGAATATTTGGATGGTGTTCATTTCATCAGGTAAACCATCTTCTCCTTCCATTCAGTGAGGCTTACCACACCTTTTTCAGCCTAAAAGGGTGACTGAAATAAGATTCCTCCCTCCTCTACTCAACTGCCCCCTTGGGTAAACAGTTTAAAAGTGCCATAGATTATGTCCCCCCCGCCCCTCCCATTTGTTAAAAAAAAAAAAAAAAAAAAGTATTCCTCAATGCCTTTTCAGAGGTCTCTTCACCAGTGAGAACAACAAATGTGGCAATAATTACTTTAACTTTACAATATTGTTTATACAAGAATTAAAGCCAATCCTATTCTTACAGTATGTACAATCTCCACCCCGCCCCTCCTCCCCCCAGTCCATGGGTACATAAAGACATGACCCTATATACTCCATAGGTCCAGTTGTCCTCTGAAATGATAATGTATTAGTTCCTCAGTTTAACTCCATGTGCCTTCAGCCGAAACTTCCACTTCTCTGCGTCCACAGTTCTTTTTTCTTTTGCCAACAGCATGTACAGTAGTGCTTTAATTTGTAAACGTAAAAGCCACAGAGGGGTTCCATTCACTCTTCATCCGTACAAACCTAAAAATAGACAAGAGACAGCAGCTGTAATGGGAACTTGTTGCAGGATCATTTAACCCATCTGTCATCAGTTTATACTCAGACATTAAAATATATTTCCTTAAATGTAGGTGCTTTGCTTTCACTACAAAGTTTGAAACTCATTTTACGCCACGATAATTAACTGGTGAAAGTTTTAATGATTTCACAAGGATTTAGTCAAAAAATGCTTTAAAAGGTACAGTGTGAGGAATTTAATGGCATCTAGCAGTGCAGCAGGCGCGTTGCAGCGCAGTTGCTTCCCCCCCCAAGTGTGTAGGACAACCTATGGTGGCTGCAAAACACGTGAAAGGCCCTCTCTAGAGCCAGTGTTTGGTTTGTCCATTCTGAGCTAATGAAGAAACATGGCGGTGTAACATGGCAGGCTCTGTGGAAGGGGACCTGCTCCCTCTGTAGATATAAAGAGCTCAATCTAAGGTAACGACTCTTATTTTCATGGGCTAATACACTAATCAAAACATAGTTATTATTATTTTATTCCATTTCTGCCGAGTCCGTTCCACTAAATGCCACAAAATTCTACACACTGCACTTTTAAAATACATGTGATAGTAGTGCCTCACCTTAACAAACGGGTGGTCTAGCAGCATGCTAGCAGTCCAGCGGCGTTTGGGTTCGCTCTCCAGACAGTGACCAAGGAAGTCCTTCCCCTCTGTGCTCAGCTTCTCTGGGATGGGGGGTTTATGGCCCATGCCCACTTTGTACATGATCTGAAAGTTGTGCTCATACTCATGCCAGGGCCTCTGCAGATTGAGATAAGGAAGTGAATAACATTATTTGCTTGTGGTTTTTCCTTCCCACACATTATTCTTTTTTTGGTGTAGTGAATTTCCATAGGTGGTAAGAGGGCAGGTATAAATTTAAGACCTCACACATGTGGGCACAAATTTGCATTTAACTAGCCTAACTAGGTTTCAGTTTTGTTACTTGATGGCTATTTTTCATAACCCAAATAAACCACTAAAACCACAACATAAAGACTGGATGTGGGAGCCACAGCTGATCTACAATGACTCCTGTTTGCGTTAAAAACAGAGCTACAATAAAAAAAAGAGAGTGATGCAAGAATTTCAGCCGGTTTTCCCTGTTCTGTAACTGAAAACCAAACAGTTTTTTTTTTTTTTTTTTTAAAATCACTCCTCACCTTTCCAGTCACCATCTCAATGAGGACACAGCCTAAACTCCAGATGTCTGCTGCTCGTCCATGACCTTCACCCTTTGCTCTTGTGATGACTTCAGGTGCCATGTATGCTGATTAAGAAAAAAAAATGGAGAAAATAACCAACAGTTACGACTGTAGAAGTTATTAAGCAGTGATACAATAACGATATGACACAATGCAGCATGTATACTGGATTGAAAAAAATATATTGCTGCATAATCACATATAATCATATGTTGTGACCAATATATTATTATATATATTATTATTATTATATTAATCATATGCAGTATGAAGCATGAAAATATATAAAAATGAAAAAGAAGAGTATATAAACATGCAGTTGTTTTTATTCACAGGATGTCCAAAATTTGCATCACGTAGTCATCACCATGACTACACTACACACACAACAAAACATGTGGGTGGACATCCAATGGAAACGGGGCAACAATAAAAATAACAGACGACAGTGACCCCTGGTGGTAGCATGCTGACACAATATATAATTTCTTACCTGCTGTTCCAAGTGTGCTGTTCACCTCCCCAGGCATGGTGTGAGTGTTGTTCCTCAACTTGACTGAACATCCAAAGTCACCCAGTTTAATCAGGCCTGATGATGTTAGAAATATGTTTGCTCCTGATATGAAAAGAGGAGAGATGGAATTACAAGCGGATTCTGAGTTTTAGATACACTTTCGAATAAAATGCACGAGGGAAAGGTATGAAAAAGAGTATTTGACTCTGACCCTTGATATCACGGTGGACAATGCCGTGTTCATGGAGGACATTGATGGCTGTAGTGATCTGTTTACTGTAGAGCCTGATGACATGTTCCTGCAGCCCCAGTCTGGACACCTCCTCCAGTGTGCCCTCGTCACAGTACTCCATGAAGATGTACATCTCCTCCTACAGGTGCACACGTGGAGATTAATACCCAACTGCTTCACCTGAGCCATCACCGACTGAGGAATCACACGTGTTGTCTGAACTGACATGAATATACGCCTCTTACCCGATGGAGCTCAACTCCGAAGTAACGCACCAAGTTTGGGTGCTTAATGCCTTCAAATATTTTCAGCTCGTCTGCTGTCTCCTTGATTGTTTTGTGATCATTTGGCTGGAATCGGATCTGGTTGAAAACATGGGAAATAAAATATAAGTTAATTCTATCTGCAGAAGTCATGATAATTCTGAAAACTATTAAACTGGTCTTGCAGGAGTACATACCTCCTTCATGGCCATTAGTTCTCCAGTGTCTACATTGATGCAGGTGTACACTTTCCCATACTGGCCCTCTCCTGTTATAATACACATGAGCAAAACATCACTTCCTGTATGTGCGTCAAATAACCCACGTCAAAAAACAGTCAGTAGTGAGTCTTACCTATCTTGTTGCCCCTCTGCCACTTGAAAGTCACCTTCCTGAGCCCAACGTGCATAACATTGTCATAGGACTTGGGTGTGTGACACACTTGGCCAATGATGTTGCGCTGCTTCATCACAGCGTAGCGTTTGTCTTCAAACTTGCGAATGGAGCGGCGGACGGCCTCCATGGGGCTTTGCCGTGCTGCTGTGTCTGAGATGGGAGAAAGGAAACAGGATTTAGTATAATACATATAATATATATTAGTTATTAAAAAGGTTTAACAACATTCCTCACTGTATGTTGCAGTCTATATCTAACATGCCACATTATTCAATACTCTCACCCTTGGATTGGCTGATGAAGGTGCGGAGCTCCCAGCTTCTGCGTGTGGCGCTGTTCGGGTCTCCCTTAGGGTAGGAGGGTTCTGGAGAGAGAAATCACAAGAGAAAATTCAGCCAATCAGGTGGATTAACATGCACAATATGGATTGTACTATGCAGATCACTGACTGCACCTACCTTCTCTGTCCTCTGTGGGGCTGGAATGACGGCTCAGAGATTTGAAATGCAACTCTGCTGCAACCGATGACAGACGGTCATTCTCATGAAAACTTGAACCCCTGCAAAGATGCGGTTGAAATTAATAAAAAAATGTGGTTCAATCAAAAACTAATCAATCAGATGGCATGTTTCAATTTTGGGATTTTTCTATTAATGGCCAAAATAAGAATTAACTCAAAGTGCAATCTTTGTCAAGCCTGCACTTTGTATGATCTCAAAAATACTATGTTCTGAAGGGGACTGAAGGTATTTTAAGACTTCATATGAATTTTAAATGTCTCGTGAAGTGCTAAGTGGTCCCTTTATGCTGAATTGTTTGTGGAAAATTACATAGTGCATGAACTTGTTTCCTAAAAGCATCTCAATGCAAAAGCTATCCCATATAATGGGACAAAGATAATCTCAAGCTAAAGGTGCTTTTAGGAAAAATAACAGACCTGCACTTGAAGTATTAAATACATTTAATAAATACTGTAAATGACATGAATCATACACTTCTATACTGAAAAGTCAATATTAAGAGTTTCAAAATAACAAACAAAAGTGACTAAACCATCTGACCATTCAAGGGAGACAGAGATTCACCTCATCCCCAGTATGAATTTGAAACCCATTAACAGTTCAGCAGGCATCAGAGTCATTATGCTGTTTAAACACGCTTGAAAGGTTAGATCTCTAGAGTGCATGTACTGATTTCAAAAGCACACAAATAATCCAAAAATCGAATTGCAGTGAATCACCAGCATCAAAGCAAGATTGATGTTAATAGCACTAAAAGCAGAATACCATAGCCCATTCTTTCAAAGAGGTAGTGTGTGTGTTTTGTTTTGTTTTTTTAATTTTCACACCATGCACAACAATCACAGTCTCTTCCTTTGACCAGTAAGACGACTTGTGTAAGGATATTGTTCTGATTTGGTGACAGTTTATGGAGTTTGTAAAAGGTATATTAACACTTTTAAGACTGAAAATAGTGATTTTAAAATTGTTGTTTTTGTTAAAATTAGATTTTAATAGGAATATATTTTGTATCTTACATCAATGCCATGCATATTATTTAGTTAGACTACAAGTCTACAGTGAGTAAAATAATCATATCTGAACTGCTATAAACGTTTTTGAATATGGGCGTGTGTCATAGAATTTGAAGGTTCAATAATCTAAATTGTAAATACTAAGATTAAAAAAAACAAAAAAACAAAACAACTAACTAGAGCTCATCTAGATTTACATCTGTGATGTGCCAATATAGAGCCTGGAAATGCTCAATATACGAATAATGGCGGACTGACTTTATGCATACAGCAGTTAATCCAATTTCTGTCTTTATTCAAATGTATAGTATATGTTTGGATGTAATCAGAAGACTAAAAGCAGGAACTCAGCACTCCATCAGTGAAACCTTTAAATCAAAACTATTCATAAAAACGTAATAGAAGTAGATAGAAACGTAATGTAAGAGAAACCTATGTAATATAAAAATATGGTCCTGCTTTCATAAGCACTATGTTTTATTCTTTCCATCTTTTGAAAAATCATTGTTAAAGCTATACATTGGCAAGACATCACAGATTTGATAGGAGGGTAAAATACTTTTTGGCTCTGGGCTCGTGCTAGTAGCCAAAAAGGATTTATTGAATCCTCTTGGATACAGAACAGTGTGTTAGGGCCTGGAATAACATTTTTCAAATCTTAAAGTGAAGCATTTCCATCTCTGGAAGCTTTCAAAATTAGCACTGGCTTTTGTTTTTGTATATGGGCCTGTGTTTTGCCAACATCTGCTACCAGGTGACTTGGGGGCAAGGCTACCTGACGTCATTGGGGGTGCTGCCGGGTGCTTTGGTGTGGCTGTGTTCCCCTGGGCCCTGCGGGACGGGGCGAGGGCCATTGGGGAACAGCTGGTTCCGGAGGTCACAGGGGAGACTTCGAGAGCTGTGTAGTGAAAAAACAAACTGAGGAGCTCTGCCTTGGGAAGTCGTTTGGCTTGAGTTGGATGTGTAAATATGTTTGTGTGTGTGACAGGATGGCTGGTTGAGGGACAGATGCACACACTCACTCACTCACTCAGACATCACACAAACAAAGAAAATAGAAGGAGTATTAACTCTCACAAGCATACACAAACACACACAGAAGCTCACATCACACACAAGCTACATCAGGACATCAGAAACCACAAAAAGCAAAGATAATGAAGCACGAAAAGCCATGCAGGACAGAGAATTAACATATTAAAACACAGTAGCACACAGATTATTGTAAAAACTTCAGCAGAACTGTCATCACTAACCTGAAACCTTCAGCATTAGGGATGAAAAGATTGGGGTTTGGAGGGTCACTATGGCAGCGAGGGACTTTGACAGGACGAGGGCTATTTCTGGGAGCTGGAAAGAAAAACACAAATGCTTAATTTAATCAAGAAGCATAAAAACGAAAAATACCTTGAACAGGCTATGTATTGATCCAGTGGAACTCATGGGTATAGACAGTCAGCAAGCTACAGTAATGTATAGCAGTACAGTAGGGTACCACTAGCAAGAATGCAAGCTTTATTTATATAGCATTTTCCAAAACTGAAAGTTTCAAACTGCTTCACAGAAAGAAGAAAAGAGAAAAACGGGAGAGACACAGAAAACAAGGAGAGATGTGATCAACCAATGTTTAAGTTATAAAATCAAGACAAAAGCAAAGAAAACAAATGCATTTCAGGAAACTTTTTAAAGATATGCACTGATTTGGCTTCTCTCAGACTTTGTGGGAAGCTATTTCAGTGTTGAGCAACTACTACACTAAAACGTATCTTAATTAGAACAGGTTCCCATTATCAAAAGGACTCTAGTCCACAAAATCATTATGCCAATAGCTGCCCACAAAATGCTTTTAAGAATTAATTATAAAATATTCTTTTATATAATTTTTATTGTAGTTGTGGAAGAATACATAGAAAAGAGACATAAGTTTGTCTCTAAGGGTGCTGAAGTGTTTTTACAACCACATACATTTGGTGCCAGGTGATTAAGTAACCACGTGGAAGCAGTGTGTTTTGTTGCTTTACTTAATCCGACCCCAAAACGGATGAGTTTTGACATTTAGTTCTGTGAGGCAATGCTGTAGTACCGGTTTGTGGCTTTCATCCTATTTAGAGCCTTTCCTTTGGAGCCATTAATTTTTTTTGTCTTAATTTGGTAGTCATCACTGTCTTTCATCAATTTCGATAACATCACTTTACTTTTGTGGTTGCATGAAATAGCAGGGACATGGCTGTGTCTGTCGTTCTTCAGTTGTCCTGTCTGGTTTAAATAATCTTTCATTGTTTTACCCCTAATAAAATTGCACAGGACAATCACAGTTTTCTACTTTTGGGCACAGAGCAGCAGCAGATAGTTGCTCAGGAGTCTGACGGGTAGCTGGAATTCTTCCTCAACAGTGAAGGGACTAAAACTAACAACACACATGATCCTTTGCTATTCTACAGGAACTGAATTGTTATTTAATTTCCTTTGTGCCTGCTTTGTGTAACAACCATGACACCCAGGTTATAAACTTGCAACAGAATGTAGACGCTGATCCGAATCCTGAACTCCAGATATGGAAGTCACTAGCAGTTCTTATCACAGAGGAGCATCTTACCAATGTACAGGCCGGTGACTGGGCTGTGAGGTTTTCCAATCACATGTCCAATGCATTCATTCATCAAAGCTTGTAAATTCTGCAGCAAAAAAAGCCAATCCAGTCAGTAGATAATACATAAATCCATTATATTTCAAGCATTCTCGTTGTGCAGTTTGTAAGCAATGACAATGGACTCAAGAGAGGTAATTTTACCAGGAAGTCATCCTCTGGTAATGCTGATATGAAGGCAGGTTCAATAGCCTGAAGAAAATCAAAACCCTGAGTTGCCCACCTGTGAATGGAAACACAGCAGTAAATCAGTGTGTCCTAAAACTCTCTGCTGTTCATTTCTTTCTTTCCTTCTCTACCATTTCCATTATAGCAGGATGTGAGCAGAAGGACAGAAAAAATAAATAATACTGAACACAGCAGAAAAGGCAAGGAATGAGACATTGGCAGAGGGGAGATGTCACTTGAGGTTTTGAAAACACTTCTTTGGTCAAGGTGTAGCAGCCAAAGTTTTCATCACTGTTCATGTAATGAAAAGCTAATATACAGATATGAAATGATAAAAAAAACATTTTTGAGATGCCATTTATGGTTTTCTAAGAAGAATGTCAGTTAATTGTGTTGTACAGAGCACTCGTCTAATGGTTGTAATTTATCATGGAACAGATTTGAGTATCCTCATCCTTCAGGACATGTTCTTAATGGTTCCTTGCCTCCTCCACAGTAAAACCAGTGGGTAACATGGTGGCACAGTTTTAAATAATACAAGAATGACAACTGACTCACTGATAAGTATGCCTATTTTTGTTTGCATAGTGGTCAAACCAGTTTTGTTCCATTAACCTGAAGACCTGACTATTATCATAATACAATGTTGCCATTGTTTCCCGTCACAGCACAAGGCAAAAGCTGTTGACAAATAGAGCCAAATAACATATTTTAATTAAAGCTTTTGCTTTTACACAGATGATAAATATATCTGGTTTTGCTGTTAATAATAGTTCTGAAAATAGCAAACAGAAGGGTAAATGAGGACTTTATCACACAAACAAACCTCCATTATCTACTATGAACATACAAGATAGAAAAAGCTTTTATCATACTAAGTTTGTTTAAAGTTAAGGGAAACATTGATTCTTGGCTTTTATTTTGATTAGATTAACAGTTCTAGTAGGACAACTTATTTTTTAGTGAGGTAAATGCCCCAGTCAGTGAGCCTGTCTTCAACTTCCTGTCAGCAAAAGCATCGTCGAGCAACATAGTCAAACTTTTAAATGTTCCCTTGGGACGCCACACTAAATGACTGACCCTGCGCCCCAACCAGGGCCCGAAAAAGAGAAGTAAATGAAGAATGACTTCATGTGTACTGTATGTGTGCTGAATTAATGGTAAGTGATGCTTTACCTGGGCTTGGTGCCCCTGCCACTCTCACACTTGGTTAGGACGTAGGTCATCCACTTGCGGGCGAAAGCTATGTAGCGTTCGCCGATCCTCTGCCTGAACTCCCCTGACATCAGGCGCACCACCTCCTTGTGGTACTGTGAATAACAAAAATGCAAATGAGACAAAAGTTTTATTTTTACAGTTTCACCTCCCACCCACATCAGATGACTTTACAATTAACTCAGTCCTCCTGCACCTGTATTTGGCTTTTGCTAAGTGTAACTTCCCTTACTTTACAGTGCCGACAACAGCCTTAATGTGTATTTTCGGTTTCACTGATATATTTGGTAGATGTTGCTAGAACCCAGTTGCTCTTAATCCGATGTAGGAAAATGTATTTCTGCATCTAATAAGTATTTGTCAGCCTTTAAGACTAGAAACCAACTATATCTCTAATTTGTCCATTTCTGATAAGCAGCTGTCATTAAATTACATGTATTATAACATCCTGACCTTTCTCTGAGGTTGTCTGAAAATTTAAACAATAACTGTAATATGTATTTGGAAAATCTTTACATTATTGCAAACCACAACTGGCCTCAGGTGCTAGCATGTATTACTGTAATAAACACTAATGCAGTTTTGTTTTGACAGCCCTCTGAACCCTGCAGGCTCATACCTCAAAGGCAAAATTGTAGCCCTGTATCATTGCCTCTCTGTAGTACTGCTGCAGAGTGGCTAACTCTGACTCCTCCACCTCATCCTCAAACTCTGTGGTGAACATGTACTCCACTCGGTCAATGGCAGTGCTGATCTTAATGCATAGCTGTAGTGCCTCATCCTGTAGTAGAAGAGAGAAAGAAAGGGAGGTGACGCAAGAGTGTGCAGGAGAAAGATAGAGAGAAAAAGACAAACTATTTTTACATAAAAAAGGTACTGTAGAGCTGTAACGAAACCGCAAATTCAAAGCAACCAAAAAAAAAAAAACCCAAATTAATACCATCCATGTGAGAAATTGCATGTGGTATTGGGTCTCTGACTGAGAAAGTTTTCAACAGATGAGAAAGTTTTGTGATTTCCCTTTTGAGAATTACTTCTCAAATCTGTTCCGATAGTGGTCTTTTTTTGAGGCAGCAGAAATTCCTGGTAACCGATAGCAGTTTCAGAAAAGAACAGAAAGTAGGACACCAACATGCACCTGTCTGTACAACAACACGAAATAAACCAGTGTTTTAAAGGTTACAAACCATAGCGTGTGGTTATGTGAGTACCTTGAGCTCCTCCAAAGCACTTGCGATGAGAGGCTGACTAGATGTTTGCTCCCGGCTAAGAGTGAGCACATCCTCCATGGATTGCTGAAAGGCTTTCCGCTGGGCCACCAGATGAGCCGACTGCATCACTATCAAGAGCATGTTCTCCACCTGAAAGCACAATGGATCAGTGGGAGGTTTGTAAACATCAGTCACACACATACGCACTCACACACCGAGTTAAAAAATGTCACATACCTTCATGGCCCTCAGCGTGTCGACAGTTTCCATTTGGGGAACCAGTTTGAGCAGCTCTCCATCCCACTGAGCCCAGTCAGAATCAGTCGTGGAGTCCCCTGCTCCGTGCTTACTCATGAGCAGGTAGGCCTCATCCTCTGCAATTTCATCTGGCTCTTTGGAGCAGTCTTTTCCCGCAGCAGCATTGAGAAGCTGCAGGATTAGAGGCCGCTGATCCTTCAAGCCACAAGGGACAAAAACTTGCAGCTCCTCCAAGCCTGGAATCTGAACCTGGATACAAAAGGAGGAAGTTAACAAGGTTTGATCCAAAAGACACAGGAGAAAGATCAGAAATATGAAAACAGAAATGTGCAAAATTCCCTGAAACACACTTTGACATAGTTTCTCTTCTTCAGTGCTTCCAGGAGACAAGGCACCCCGTTAGTGATACTGAAATCCGCAGCAACCTCTAAGTCCTGCAGAGAGGGAAGCAAGCAAAGTGTGTGTCAGGACACACAGTCCCAGTTCTTTATTGAGCAGAAAAAAAACAGGGTCACAGATAAACTGCATAGTCAGTGCTGTTATGGCTTCCTGTTTCAAGGGAATAAAAGTTCTTCTGCAGTCTCTCACCTTGCGAAGCATTTTGGCAAAGCCGAGAGCCTTGGACGCTCGTTCCCTGGCCTCATGGAACAACTCTTTAAGTGACCTACTGGTCTCAATAACTGACCGCCTTAGAGAATCAAAGTTTTAAAGTTAAAAACACCTCCAACAGGACAAACAATTTTTTAACACTGACTTGAAAAACAGAAATCTAATAACCATGTTATCGCCCTTACCTGATCTCATCTGAGGCTGTGCTGTCATCTGCACTTTCCCAGAATTCCCTACCACTCTTTTGCAGGCCAGCATCAAGGAACTCTCCAGTTGATTTGAGCAGCATCCCAGCAATGTCACTGCAAAGGAAGAACAGTCTTCAATTTCATTTAAATAATTAATAAGCATTTAACATCCTTAAAAGTGCAGTGTGTACAACTTAGTGGCATTTAGCAAAACAGACTTGGCAGAAATGGAATATAATATTCATAAATATGTTTTAATTAGTGTATAATCACCTTAAAATGAGAATCGTTTTGTTTTTGTTATCTTAGAATGAGAACTTTATATCTACATATCTTCCATGGAGCCCACCAGGTTGCACCACCATGTTTCTACAGTAGCCCAGAAAGGACAAACTAAACACTGGCTCTAGAGAGGGCCTTTCATGTTTTTTGGTTTTTCAAGTTTCGCAGCCAACATAGGTTCCCCTACATGCTTCGAAGGGGAAGGGGAGAGAGAGGGGTTATTCATTGGTTGCAATCTGCAACCTCACCACTAGATGCCACTAAATTCTACACACTGCACCTTTAAACCAAAAAAGTATTTATGTCAGTTTGGTTTCCAAGTACGAGATGTGACTGAAATGGGAATGGAATTTTTAACGATTTTTTTTGTATTTTTGCCTTTATTGGACAGTGGACAGCAAAGAGGCAGACAAGGAACAAGGGGAGAGAGAGATGGGTATGACATGCAACAAAGGTCCCTGGCTGGAATCAAACCAGGGACGTTGCGGTTATGTGGCATGCACAGTAACCATTTGGCTACCGGGGCGCAGGAATGGAATTTTTAAATCGATACATGCAAGATGGGTTGCAGAGCCACTGACCAGAAAAGCTTCCCGGACTGGGCCTCTCCTCCACGGATGTATGGAGTGATAACCTTGGTGAAGTGCCACTCCTCCTCTAACAGGTTCTTTAAGCTGTGAGAGGCCTGAGGCAGCTGCTGCAACATCTGGATCCAACTGTGCATGTAGTCAAAATAAACCTGCAAGAACAGTGACAGATGTTAGATGGATATTTCATTCACAACTTAGCTTCCAATAATGCATAAATTCACAAGCTTTTCTCTAACAATTATTATACACTAATGGTAAAAATGGTAATTTAATCTTTATTCTAACTATAGGGAATAACAGTGACAAGGAAGGAAAGTGAGGAGTCTTACCACAAGCATCTTGTGAAGATCTTCCTCGAACTCATCAATATTGGCATTAGTCTGCAAGCCCTGAGCATCAGCCACCACGCCACGCAGCATGAACTGATAGTACTGCTTCATCAGAAGACCACCTTTAAGAACCTCCTTACACTCACGCACCAACTGCAGAGCACAAACAACACAGACATTAGCACTTCAAGACAGCCCACCTGTGATGTAAACCATCATCAAATATAGTACAGGGCAATAAAATAGGAAATAGCATCATCGCATGACATGACAGCTTTTCATTCAATTCAATGTTTAAGGAAGTACTTGTAAGTTGTGATTTAATAGCTGCTTGCCTGTTTGATACTGAGCAGTGAAGGCTCTCCAGCAGGCCTCTGTTCAAGTCGCAACTTAAGGCATTCGTGAATGACGTTGAGAAGGACTCTGCAAAGCACGAGGAATGCTGGTCGGAAGGATGGGAGGTCCATGTCCAGCAAATCCTCCCAGGACACCTGGTCTGCTCCGAGTTCTGGTTGAGCCGAATCACTGCAGGACACGTGACGCGACAGCTCTGGCAGGTAATCACTGTACAGCATAGGGTCTGGGAATTCTGCAAACTGCAGGTGGAAGATAAGTCCAGTAAAATTAATTCAGCATGTCTCATAGCACAACATAGCTAACCAGTAGTATATTTGTACAAATTCCTTGGCTTTAAAGTAAAGTCAAATTTATTTTTAGTTTTGTTTTGGTATTACATAAATATAATTATTGTAGCTACCCAATCTCCACCAGATGGATATCTGTCTTGCCCCAGAGGGATACAAAGATTCTGTAAAGATTCATCTCTTTTGCATTGCATAACACTGTGAACATTACCAAAACTTTGACCAAGCCCAGAATTGTGCAAAGGCAGACTGCTGTTCCCACTTACTCTTGCTACAAAGTCACTGTTGTACAGCTACAACTTGTGTCTCCTCCTCATTATTTACTCCACAGCTTCTGAACATAATCACATTCAACAAATCAGCAGTCCAACAAGTGTTCACATTCCTCGTTCATTTCGAGGAAGGCAGTTCTGTACTTCTCTTGAACTCTCCATTAAATGGTCAAAGCTCACCATTCCTACCACCCACATGAGCTGATTATCCATTGCAATAAACTCAATAATGATCCTCTCTCTTTCCCTTTTTACTGCTTTTTTTCTCCATGTTTTCTAGCCTTTTCACTGTATGCTTATTGCTTGGCCTCAGACTTCTTGTAAGCTACTATCTGGGAGAACTCCTCCTAATACTGTTTCCTCAGGTGACTCATTTATTTACTAATATTTGCATAGCAAACATTACAAATAGCTGTTTGACTTCTTTTTCTCTCCACTTTACAGCGAATCCAGACTGTAGTCATATTGTAAATATTTTGACAGATATTGCTATTGCGATATGACACAATTTTAGAGCAAATGATCATTTTTACATCATGAGTTTCATTTTCTCTGAGAAAAAAACAATTAAAAACATGATGATATGATCTTGTTGGGGTCAGTGCCATACAAACATGTTTTCTTACATCTGAAGAATACAATTTCTTGGCCAGGGCATCTCTGTAGTACCACAAATGGCATTCACACATTTACCTTCATCAAAAATTGTAGTTTCTGCAATTTGGATATTGCACATGGACACATTGCAATTTCGATAATATTTCAATTAATTGTTCAGCCCTAGACTGTAGACAGGACTGCAATATAGCAGTGCACCATATTACCATCATAACTAGGATGTTTAATGGCAAATATTTAACATAAAGGGGGTAGTTGTAAATAATTACATCTATAAATAGTTGCTGACATATCTAATTTACCAGAATTGGCTTAGATTTTGTTTCTGTTTCTGAGCTGGCTGTTAATCATCTGTAACTGATCTCATGTGACCAGTAATACTGAGACATAATCTCCAGGGACAGAAACCTTGAAAATATTGAAGGCCCCCTGTAGCAAAATATCAGTAATAGTTTGTTAGTTTACCCTGTACGTGTATGCATGTGAGTGAGAGGGAGTACAAGAGTACTGAGAAGGAGCAGTCTGATTATGTACTTCTACATGGTCAAAGGTCAACAACACTCAAACAAGTTTTTATCTTTAAAGAACGACAGAGCACCTTAGTCATATATATATATATATATATATATATGTATATATATATAGAAAGTTTTATGAGCTTTTTCACACATATCTGTAATAATATTATGTTCCTTTTAGTTAAGTTGAATGCAATATTATTTAGAATGAAGTATGGTAATCATTAAATGCACAATTAAAGATATAAATTTCTAACCTCCAGTGCAGGAGTGTGGCGGAGCAGCGCTGCCCTGGACCTCTGAAGAGAGCGGTCCATCAGTTTATGCAGTCTTAGGATCAGTTTACGCAGTCCCATCTGCTTCAGAGCTTTATCCACAAAAGGTCTGTAGATAGCTGTGGGGCAGAATACGCCGCCACCCCCGGATGCTTCTGCAATAACTGCTGTAGCAGTTGGGAGAAATTCATCCTCTGACAACAATCGGGCAAATTTAGGAGTCAGGGAGGGAGACAAATCTTCCTCTGCTACATGTCCCACTCCCCCCTCCTCCTCAGCATCCCTGTCCTCTCCATCGCTTTCAGCTGTGAAAGTGGCTGTTGAGTCATTCTCCTCATCCTCCTCATTCTCCTCTTCGTCATTGCCGCGGGAGCAGCGAGGTGAAGGGATCTCAAACACAGGCCACCCGATACGGGATAGATCATGCAGGCCCAGCACAGTGGCCATAACCCGCAACTTCTGGTTGAGGTCCTGGGTGATATTGAGCCACAGACAGAGCGCCTGCACCCTGCCCTGGAAGTCTCGCGCTGCATACTTGTCATAGTCCTTTTGCAGGGCCTGCAAAGACGGGTACAAAGCTTCCACAGACTCCAGCAACTCCATAACCCGCTTGACCTGCTCAAATGCCAGCCGCTGCCGCTGAAGGTGATCCCTGCAATCAGCACCAGAGCCCAGAGGCTCTGCTGCATTCATCGCAGTCGAGGGGCAGGCACTAAAGCCCCAGGGATCTACTCCACAGTGGTTGGTCTCTGCTACAGCAGGCTCCCTCTCCTCACCACAGACTAGATCTGGGACAGTGTGATAGTCCCCCTGGATTGTTTGAGACCCTGAACATACTCTCAAGCTATCGTAGTTGACCTTAAAGTGCAGCACCTCACTGATGATGTCAGGGATGGCCTGGCGGGCAGTGAAAAGAAAAAGATCTTGGTCACCGGTGGAGCGTCGTGCATGCCACGCTTGCAGCTCCAACCAAATGACCTCATTGTTGTGACCCATGAAGGCCATGTTCTCCAGGCCTCTCTGCTCTTTCTCCTTCCTCTTGGAGGACATAGACGTGAGCTTGAGCAGCAGCCGCAGCGTCTCAAAGAACTTGAGGCGGTCGGCGGGACAGTCTGTCCTGGAGGTCTGTCGGTGAGTCCGGGCAATATGCGGCATAGACACAGGAAGTTTACAACTGCTGCAGCCCAAGCTCAAGTAATGCTTCCTGGGATCCATGTTGAGGGCACCGAAGGGGCTCGACTTTGAGAGTGGATCCAGCATGAACGAGCCTTCAAAGGTCTTCTTGTGGTCTCTTTCTGTGGAACGCAGGGTAGCCCTCTGCTTCTTGCCGTGCTTGTAGCTGTGCTCCTCAGGGGTCTCTGCCGGCTTTGGACTCTCTTTCAGGACAGATGTGCTGAGGTCCGCTGAAATACAAGCACACATTTCAGTCAGTAGAATGCAGGTAAAACACATTCACATTTTTTTTTTTTTTTTTTTTTAAAAAGCTATATTTTTTTCTTGCTCTACTAACATACTTTTGTTGGGTGAACGACCAGTACTCCTTGCCTGGCTGCTTCTTTGATGTTTGCCAGACATTCGTTTCATCTGACGGGGGGTACAAGGAGGTGATGTGCCATACAGAGCCTCCTCTTCCTCACTGGGAGAGTCCCAGGATTCATCCACTTCAGAGTTCTGTTGGGATGCATCTTCCACTGGCTTGGCCTGCCTATCAACAACAACACACAAGAACAAAAAGGACAAACTATTGACATGGGCTACCTTTGCATCTAAATAATAAGCGCTGTTGCCTGGAAGAGATGTCAAAGCAAGGAAATGTTTTGGCGTTATGAAACTATTTCAATCATTTCACAAGGAAACGAGAGAAATGTGTGAACAAGGTCATACAGTGCTTGATTGTATGCACCCATAACAGAGTGTGCAGCAAATCTCCTTTAATGCCACTGCAAACAGGTTGCTAAACTGCAACTAGACTGAATGTCTGCTGCTACCTATAGCAGACTGACGAGTAGTCTGTCCTTAATTGGAACCTGACTGACTGTCAAGTGTACAGCAGCAACGCTGTATGCATGGCCACAGCCGTCCAGACGCAGGATAATAAGCTGTGGGTTGTCTACTGGCACCCTTTCTTGGGCCAGGTAAACATAATGGCACAACAGAGAGAGAGAGAAAAGTAACTATCATTAACACTGTCTGCTAAGTCATAAACCAAACACTGAGACTCACTCACCCAAAGTGTGTAGAAGTGGTTAGACTGCATGCAAACACGGTGTAAATGCAAAAGAGTATTTCACTGACATGTGATTAAGGTAAATATTGAGCAACAATATTTACCTGTTGAAGACTTGGATACCATGGTAGCTTAACAACATATGTTGCCTTTTATTAACAGACAGACAGTGAATTTCAGCTAAGGTAAGGACACAGGGGAACATGATGCATCTAGTTCTGCAGAAAGAAAATGCCGTAATCACTAGAAACACTTCCTTCTGGGAAAAAAGGAAAAGGGAAAAAAAAAGAAAATCTGGAGTGCAAACGGCACGCCTTTCCAGATTACAATGTCAGAGCTTTGTTCCATAATGCCTTTCTGAGGGTTTTTTTTAATAGGATTAGAGAGAAAGGTTAGAGGGTCTGACCCTGCCAACGAAAACAAAAAGAGAAAGAAGAGGAGAGGGCATGAAAACGGGCGTCATTCTATATGCTGGCCACCATGTGTCCCTCCATCGATCATCTGACTGAAAGACATTCCCCCACACGCGCCTGTTAACGTCTGTGTAGACGGAGTTGAAAGGGGCACGTCTGTATCACTTTCACTGGGGAAGTGAGTGTGAGTGTTAAAGGAGGGGGGGTTAAGCTGGAAATCACTTGCTTAAGCTTTTCAAGGAGCCACATAGAGAGAGAGAGGGTGAAGACTTCTATTGCCCATCTGCCCCACTGCAGAATCTGTCTCTATACCCCGACACACACGTACTGAGTCCCCTGGGAGCAGCTGTGAAACTACATGGAGAGCAGACAGACACCTGCTGCAGATCCTTCGAATTTACATGCAAAGAAATTCCAGATGCAACGAAGACTTCATGAACTAAACATACTGCAAAAACGTTGTCAAATAGCGCAACCATCTTAACCACGACAGTCTTGAAATTACAGAATAACTCTTGCATAAAAGAACACTGGTGCCTTTATGAGTGTATTGTATGGGAAATTGTGAAGGGGCTTGTTCAGCAGGAGCAGGATACGACAGCGATCTTTTCAGTATGCAGGCACAAAAGGCACAGTAAGCAATCTTGCGTGTGACAATAAGGCATTTATCACAACATCAACAGACATATCACTGTGTTTTAGCACTGCAAAAAAAAATTAAGACAGGTATCAGGAAACCGCATAAAGAAAGCAGATACAGTAAAACGGTAAAAGCTAGAGCAGTAATCTATACCTGCAATAATGCAATTGAGTATTTAAAAAGAACTTTGCAATCAACCTCCCACTAGGTCTGTCACAAGTATGATCAGATTGTGCGTACATTTGTAAACATTCCAAAGCATGCTCGGGTGTGTGGTGTCTGAGGACAGAAATAGTACATGCATGAGAGAGGGAACGAGACCAAGTTTTAAAAAGACACTTCTCTACACAGAAGAGCATGACTAAATCACTCAGGAATGACAGCGGAACCAATGACGCCATCACTGCCAGTTGTTTGTTTGGTTGCCATGAGACACTTGAAGCACAGATTGTGCAGCAGTAAAGGCTGCACAAATTCCTCCTCTGAATTCTTTGCTTTTATCCTAAACCTACTTGCAGGCCGCGCAGAGAAAGTTACTGGCCTGCATGCCCTGCAGTTAACCATAGCAGCACCACAGTCTTCAAGCTGGCTGCCACTAGTGAATTATCACTGCAGATGGTGTCTGGCTGCTCTCAATGGCTCATCTGATGGCTCATTGGGGCTCCAATAAAGGCCTGTGGAATGCTAGAGCCCCTAGGCAGAAACACTGAGTGCATAATAAACAGCACAAAATCGAGAGTCTTTTCTGTATGGCGACTGAAGCAGTGATACCAAGGGCTGCCAGAGTCAGGGGGGCCTGACCTTTGACACCCAACCATCCACACTATTGTACCAGGAAGGGGCACTCTATTGTATAGTTGTGACACGTGGCCCGTGAGGCCCACAGCTGAATAGCACACAGCTGGTTAGTGAGCACGCTTGCTCACAATGCCCAAACTAAGGGGATTTTTTTTTTTAGGGAGAGGAAAAGGAGGAGAAGTTGGCCGAGGTTTTGTAAGAGCACACTTTCCACTAATTAGGTCATGCTGGCATAACTGATGCACGGTAGGCTAAAGCCAGATTTTGATTACCCCCCATTGCAAAAAAGGATGTGTCTCCTGGCTACTAATTTCAGCCCACAGTTAACTGGTGAGGCAGTAAGAACATAAAACCTAATCATACACATGTGAAAGTGTAGCTCAGGCATATAACAGCATGCATCTCTGATCAGCTGCCAATCCCTGGTAAACATGCAGAGCTGATCAGAATTTGTACCATAGGCTGACAGAGTTCAAAATCAACAAACACAAAGTACTTGACCCCACCCTTCTCTGGAATAGTGCGACACTGCCAGGATTGGACCTCCCAGACTCTATTACATGCAACTGTGCAAAGCATACTGTGCATGCACAACAGGAATTTTTTCCTTTGCAAGACATGGAACTGTATGCAAACGGCCACTTTGTGCATTTTAAATGTCTGCTGTGCTTTCTATTTGACCTTATGAATTACTTAACACCAGGGAACATCCTCAGTCTAAGAAAAGACATAGACCTTACTGTACCAGTGGCAGCTCATGCCATTAACCACAAGTCACGTGATCTAAATGCATCTAAATGTAGACACTGCTTGCAGACTGTGTGCCAGAAGTAAACAGTGTAAATTACATGTTTTTTCACCTTATGCCAATTGCACCATAAATGCAGTGCAGGCAGCCGTCTGCTCCTCCTTTTAAATATAATCTGAAATTGTAGAAAGTGAGGGGCGAAACCGTCATCAGCCTCAACTTGCATTTCAGTTTCTTTTGTGCTAATCATGAATGTAAAATGAAATGGTCGAACATGTTATTCTGCAGTGCTTAACCATATTTCCTTCCCTTCTCTACCATCTGTTATCTCACATGAACGTATTCCGGTGGCATTTTAGCAGCATCAATTGCCACAGTTTTAGATTTCAAAGATCCTATTGTTAAAAAGGAAATAGCGGATGAGAGTGACAGAATGTGAGAGCTGCATTAATTTCTCTAAAGCAGGTGTGGGCAGAGACAGGACGCAGTTCGGAAATGCTAGAGGACAGTCCATCTGTATTCCACAGCCTGTGCTTCTGGCAAATGCAGTCATTAATGACTTCTAGCCATGAGCGTCTCCAGGGCTCCAGGCAACTATCCACTGTGCACAGTACACCACATCCTGAAATCTCTGGAATGCATGTGAGCCACAATGTCTTCAGACTGACTTTGAGAACAAGACATTATTGACAAAGGACCTCTGTGCTTGCAATGATAGCGATAGCCTTCAATTGCCACACAAGTGCCTAACTCATCTTTCTCAAAAAAAAAAAAAAAAGTCAGCGTAAACTAACTTCACATTAGTATGAAGACAAACACTCAGGTGAAAAAGCAAATCTATCTGTCTGTTAATAAAAGGCAACATATGTTTTGCAAGTTGTGCAGCCTGTCATACCAGTCTGAAAATTGAAGTTTAATTACAGAGATATGCAATCTCAACCGAGGCTGAAGTAATGTGTTCCTGCAACTCTGGCTCTGTTTTGTATACCCTTATTGTGTACAAAAGATTGGTACATTTCTAATCCCATTACTATAGAAATTACAAGTCCAACATATTCTTCCATTGAACCAAATTTGGGCTCACTGTAACTATATTCTTTGCCAAATGTAGGCACAGATTTGAAGTCTTTAGAGCATGCTTTACCTTCCACCCCAAACACTGTGCACACACTAAATACACATGAACAATTAAAGTCTTGTATTCATGTCAACTTGAGATACAGACACGCCTCCAACAACAGCAGCAACAAAGTCATAAGTCATGCATTTTTCTTCATGCAACAAAACCGGACAGCAACCACATTAACAGGGCCAGTATTGCACAATCATGCGAGCTGTTCGTGTCCACTTCGGACTGAGTGGCCACAATGGTGCAACAGCAAAACAACTGGCTGGAACTAAATCATGGCTAAAATAGTCACCCAAAAAAAGTAAAACCGGGATTATTGCAGATGTCAGAGCTGACCCAACACGATAAATGCCCTCAAGACTACTCGCTCTGCAGGCAAACAACTGCATGTTAGGAGAGGGGAGGACAGGGGAAGACATAACAGCAGATTCCTGGGGTCTGTCGCCAGCGGTCAGGGGCAAACGGCGGCGTTTCGACTAGCAGATGCGCACATAAAACAATAACATTTTCTCAATGTCTGTCTGTACGCATTCCCCCGAAAGAAATGTAGTCGCTGTAACCTTGTTGCATTGCGAACACACATATCACGAAACATTTGTCGCTGCTCGTGCATCTGCAACGAAGTTAAACCACCTCCACGAGAAGAAAGAATGATAAAAAAATACGCTTAACGTTTTACCATTTACACAGTGACAACAACAACAACACGAGCGCCAAGTCTAGCTCGAGGATTAACAATAAACAGTGGAGCAGCATGCTAGCTAAAGCCAGTGAAGTTTGTGCCTCGGTGTTGTGGTGAAATGCATGGTCTGGCAGTCACAAATAATCCACAAAACACACCTTCACGTCCACCTTACGGGCCAACAATGCAAAACTATCTCCAGCTCGGTCAGACTCTGTTAGTAAACTTGCGGGTGAACAATAAACTGACAAGCTAACAGTAGATATTAGCTAGCTTGGTCTCTTGACATGTTGCACTGTTACAGCCGTGAATAACCGCTTGTAATGTTACCTTCTCATGTGGCGAGCATTTTTTGCCTCTCTTCCAAGCGAGCGGAAATCAAATGAGAAGCAAATATCTATTAAAAGAATAAAACACGCCAGAAAATGTTGCTCCAAAAAGTTTGCAACTCCCACTGTTGCAAATGCAGTAACTGCACTCGTACCACTATTTCGCAGGAAGTCGGTTTCTGCGGGATGCGCAAGCGCTCCCATAGAGCCGACTGCAGTGTCACGTACAGCTCTCTATTTGGCAAGTGCGAGGTCCTGATGGTGTAGTGTCTGTTCAACAAATTCGCATACCTGCTGGGCTTGTTACGATCCGGAGGCTCCATAGCAAAGCAGTGGCTTCTTCTTCCTAGCCGTGCATGGACTAAACCATGTCTAAGCGATATCAGACAGACTTTGCACCGTTAAACGTTTGCAAAAAAATGCGGATATTAGTCTCTTTGAAGCACTTTCTATCCGCCGGCACAGTTGACTCTCGCCTGTGCATATGCCGTCGCCATCTTTCCAACGTTCATTGAGGAGTGCCACAGTAGGCTATTGCATTACTACGGCAACTCGGATAGGTCATCTGCGGTCATAGCTTTTGCAGCAGGGCCCCACAGTACTTGTTTTCATCCACAGAGTACACAGTCACAGATACAGTCAGAGTGAATCAGTTATCATATGGTCACCACGTGGCTGCAATAATGTATTATAATACTATAAATCACTTGTTGTGTGGTGCAATGTAACATTTAACGCCCCCCTTTCACTCAAAAATGTGTTTTTCTTCTTGTTCCCACAGTTGAATGTTTGAGTTTCATTATGCAGAATGATGAACGTTCAGAATTAAAAACTAGAAGATTGTTTTCACATTAATCTGCTGTAAGTGGAAAGTTTCTCTGTGCTTGTTGAAAATCCAATTTTAAAGATGCTTACCAGACATTTATTAAGACATATAAAAATACTCTGCTGGGAACAATAATGTGTGTCTGATATGGTTTTTCCACAAAAAAGTATCATTTCCATGTATAGAATCTATAAATATGCAAAATTCAAATGTTTAACTGCTGGACACAAGATGTCTCATATTTCACTGTAAAGTTGAATATTGGATCAGGATTTGCTTCCAAACTAGTTGTGAAGTAACAAATCATGCTCATAGTCCCGCCGCTTAAAATTTGATTTACAATGAGCACAAAGAAACTTTCCACTTTCAGCAGATAAATGTGAAAACAGCCTTCTAGTGTCAAACTCTGCACATACATCTTTCTGTACAGTGAAACTTAAACATTCAACTGTAGGAACAAGAAGAAAAACATGTTCTTAAGTGGAGGGGGACTTTAAGGGGTGGGCCTATGAGCATGATTCGTGACATCACAACTAGTTTGGAAGCCACTTGTGCCAGTATTCAACTGGCACAAGTATGATGTGGAAACTTTAAGCCTCCAGTGCACATACACTGAGAGTGGACTTTACAGTGAAGTGGGAGACATCTTGTGTCAGCTGTCATACAGCATATTTTGCCGGCTTAGGCCATTTTGGGTTGTTACACCCACAGATGCTGACCGCAACACATGTTTGTGCAAAACACATAAGAACACACAACTCATGGCCAATGTCCTATATTGTCAACCAAAAGCATTGAAAATATGGCCAACTCAATCATGTGAGATTCAAAATCGAAAGCATGTGCTTACAGTGAGTGTGGGGAGTGCCTCCTCAATGCATATCCATTCCTTAAACAACCTGGGGAAACAGAGGTTGGTGTGGCCCAATGGACCACAGAAAGGATCCATAAAGAAGAAAAATCCTCCATGATCACAGTTAAGAGAGATCTTGTAACAGCAGGGTCTGACCTGGTTAGCCAATTTCAGAAAGACTCATCAGATTAAAAAAACACATCTTCAACATCAGATGGCAATAAACAGCCTACAGGCAGATCACAGATATGCTAAAAAGAGATGAGTGCATGCTGCACATTGATTTTAGTGGAAATTACTTGTGCAAATACAGCAAAGAAATTCAATTGTTCCACAACAGGCAACTCTCCACACACGTACTTTACACTGCTGGAGACCAGTCACCTCTTGCCTTCTGCTCCATTTCTCCAAGTCCATGGCATTACCCTGCAGCTATTTGGGCCCACCTTGACCCAGTGCTTGGGATGATAAGGCCCTGAAGTAAAAAAAAACTTAACTTCTTGAGTGATGGGCCAGCCACCCAGTATCGGCCGAAAAAAAAGATCCACAGAGCCATATAAACTAGGATTTGAAATTGTCAACTGGAATTACTCTGAGGCAGGACACTGCAAGGGGGTACCAGATGCTGTTGGTGGAGCGCTGAAGAGATCAGCAGACAGTGGAGTTATTCTGCATAAGTGAAGATGATGTCGAATCAAAGCCAGAGGTAAGAAAAGAACCTAAATGTACTTTACAATTACCAACCTATATACAATTACCAATGTACATTATATACACGGATTTATTCATGTCTGATGAAAATCAATTCAGAGTAAATGAACTGCCTATATATTTAATCAGTTAGATCTGTTGAAAGAGAATAAAACAGAAACTGACCTACCTACTTATCTATGTACTTACCCAGGTAGATACTTTGCACTTTATGTATACTTTGCACTTTACATATTTTATGTAACAGTCCAATGTTTTTAATGATTTTAATCCATGTTTATCTGTACTTTTATTACTTTATTTTATTTTGTTACATGTGCTGTGCACTTAGAGGGTTCTGCAATTTTCTTGTCTTGAACAATGACAATAAATCTCTATCTAGATAAACTGAAGCAGAATAAAACAGAGAGTGACCTAGCTACCTACCTACCTACCTATGAACTTACCCAGTTAGATAAACTGAAACAGAACCTACCTACAGTACAGTATGTGCTTATCCAGGTGAGTCTGCAGAAAAAAGAACAAAATAAAAAATGAATTACCTACTTATATACAGTGCTTATTCAAGTAGAACTACTGAATCAAAATATAAATACCTACCTACGTACTAGGGGTGTGCCCAAATACAAATGCATTATTCGGCAAAGCACAAATAGTGATTTTTTTTTTTTTTTTTTTTTTACATATATTTGTTTCATACAAATATTTTTAGAATTATTTGTTTTGGGGAAGAAAAAAAAATCCATGTCAAATAACAGTAATGCAGGTCGGTTACATCGCTATCTAAGTCTCTCTCCTCTGCTCTGCTGTTACGTCTATGTGCTACATGACACACATTTCCCTATGTGGACATCACTCCCAGATTTGGGGGTGTTCTCCAGAGATAAAGCTGAGCTACTGGCACATGTAGGTTATTCATGAACACTTATTGTAACACTTTAATTTTCTAAAATTAAAAGCGTAATAAAAAACAAAAACAGGATTTTTAAGCCTCTTTCCACTTTTATTCAAATACAAATACAAATAAATTTTGCTGCCTCAACAAGTATAGATACAAATACAAATACTGGGCTCTCTGCACATCCCTACTATGTACTTACCTGCCATTGCTCCAATAAAAGGAACAATGAGGGTGCATCAGGTGCTAAGTGTGTCAAAGGACAAACTCAAATCACATGACATCACATGTCTCTGCAAGAGAGGGGCAGGTATGTTGGACTGTTCCTGTTAGAGACAACTATGAGTGAAGAGGATAACCATGTCCCTGCATCTGACAGCACAACCAAAACCAGATGGCATCCAGAATTCATTGAGGCGAAACACATCGGAGAATGGTGTGTTTTGTATTATGATGACAAAGCCTATCCTGCATGGCTCATTATCACTGAAGTGGAAGAGCACAACATAATGGTAAAGTGCATGCCATGGAATGGGATAAACAAATTCTTCTGGCCCGGTCCCAGAGAAGACGTTAACTGGTATGCAGATCAACAGATTCTCTGTTACTCCAGAGCCACAAGTCTTCAATGAACGCTCTGTACAGGTGGACAAGGCTTCATGGAGGGATGAAGAGCAGTTGAGAAGAGCAGAGGAATTCAGTCTGTGCCCAGCAAGGTGCAAACTTTTTTTATTTTTATTTTTTGAAAATGCAGTACAAATTGAACGATTGTTGTGTTTTTTACAGCTCTATCACCCCACTATAGGTTAATTTATACTTCTACGTCAACTTCACATAAGCAACATGAAAGCACGTGTCCCACATGCTAAGCCTCCTCTCCCATATTCTGGTTGATCTCACAGATATTCTGCATAATTTGACTGTCTTTATAATCTTGAGATGAGGAGCTGTACAGATGGCTGTAACGCAGAACGTCTTCAGCTAAGCATTCTTTGAAATGATTTATTGTTTGTGAAAGTAGGTTTCTTCTCAGTTTCTCTCTGGTGTTTACCTGACTGTTAAGATGTACCTCTTCAAGAATGTATGTTTATGTGAATCATCACATAACCTTTTTATACCTACAAATAAATTCTAAAATGAATAAGCATGGGGGGAAATGATTAGTTTCAAATAGTTTGAAAATGTACTCATTTTAAAAGTTGAACAAATGTGTCCATCCTGTCGTCTTGATATTTTTAAATAATAAGTCAGTCATACTGTGTGTGTGTGTGTATATACATATATATATATATGTGTGTGTGTGTGTGTGTGTGTGTGTGTATGTATGTATATATATATGTATATATACACACACACACACACACACACACACATATATGTATGTATGTATATATATACATATATATACATATATATGTATATATATACATGCACTTTATAGTGTTAATAACACATCAGAACATCTGTCATAATTTATGCTGCTAATTTGTTGTGACCACGAACACTATAAAAAAAATCCCCACAAGAGCAGCCCTATTTAAATTATTAGTTTTAATGTCTTTCATCTGCAGCTTGATGAGCCAGTTCTCCCAAAATCACGACTAAACCTGTCTCCACTCCCCAAATGTATCTGATTTACAGTTATATCGGGACGTTTCTACTTCCTCATTTTATTACCTTCTATGGTGACAGACTAACAGGGAGGGAGACAGTAACAAAAGCTCTCTGACGTTTTTCGATGCTTTCTAAGCTATTGAAACCGAAAGACGTCTGAACCGTCTACCTGGGAGGAGAGAAAGGGAAGCTCTTACGTCACATGGCCCTTGTCACCGCCACATCACTTGCTGCCTTCAGGTAACACCGGAAGCTCGGAAATACGGGTACTACAGATTCAGGGATTTTTCGCATTCATGTTTTTGATCGGAAATAGCATCAAAAATGCATCCAGAAGGCTGAAACAAATAGTGTACTTATATCCTGTGTCATTTTTAGTAATGAAGTCTAAGTGCACTACTTTGTAGCCTGATATAGCGACAAAAGAAGAGCACTTAAAGCAGGGTTGCATTCGCTCCAGTGAATTAAATTTGAATTATTTTTGTAACGTTATCTTGCATCTAGTACTAGGTCCCTTTTATCTGCATACAAACAATTTCACACCACAGCTTCACAATTGGACTATCACGGATTATTCCCAGCCTAACAAGGCTACTCTTGTCATCGTGAAATCAGACAGCACCTGAATGCCTCAAGTGCTACAGCAGGTTTCGCGGAGGGGGTAGTGTATCCTCATTTCTGCTTTGTCTTTATCAACATCCCTCCGTGTGGGATATATTTCGGCGATAAACCACGTCAGGCGGTAAAATTGATAAGGTTAGTTTACAGGGTTATCATATTTATTTAAATCTGCTGTGGTATAGGCTATCTCTTCAAAAATGCTTCAGTCTCTAGCCAGCAATTCGTGTGTGCGCTTGATACAGAGTCACAAATCGACGTGGTATTTTGTATCACTAGTCTTGGGGTATTTACTTTATCTTATATTCGGCGCTGTAGTCTTTTCTTCGGTCGAGCTGCCCTATGAAGACCTCCTGCGCCAGGACCTGAGGGCCATGAAAAAACAGTTCCTCCAGGAGAATGAATGTCTATCCGAGGAGCGTCTGGAGCGGTTTCTAAAGAAAGCCCTTGATGCCAGTAATTATGGGGTTTCCATCCTCAATAACGTCTCAGCTAACTGGAACTGGGATTTCACCTCTGCGCTGTTTTTTGCGAGCACCGTGCTGTCCACCACAGGTGAGTCGTTGCTGCTTGAAGGGTTAGACTGGACAGTGCAGGTGATGCTGCAGGTTGGAGTCTAGGCTACATATTCTAAACCGTCTTTGTGCTTATTGGGATCCAATTTTTGACTTACTTGTGTCTGCATTTCATCATGTTTGCAAAACACCATTTCCTCTGACTTGCAGGTTACCACTAGGCCACACAAACATGGCCTGCTTCACTGTAAATGGGCAGGTTGTGGTGCATTTCACAATGTAATAATTGGTGGTGATGTGGTAATGTAGTGTATGTTCAGTAAAAGCCCATCTAACGTCCCCTCTTTCACTATTACTATATTCTATACAGCACTGCTTATCCCAGGATCAGACTATAAACCTGTTTGTATCATCTTCAAATGAATAAAGTGGGTTATCTTTGGTTGTTTGTGTACAAAAGCTATAGCTGTATGCTTTCTTGTCTTATATTTATGAGCACAGTGAACATTTCTTTTTCTGCCAGCACATCTATTGGTTATGATGACATTTCTGTAATCTACATCTGTTTTTTTCTAGACGTAAGCAAGTTTATCCCCAATTTGACTTTGACATTCTCGTCACCTTAGTCTAATATGTTTAGGCAAATCCTTTGAACAAATTGCTTTGTTTAGTTTGTTTTAAGGCAATGGGACTTGCACGCCAATGAGAGCAGAGGTTGTTGTCTTGTGTTACCTAAGCAGTGCACAAAAGTACATGGATTGCAGATGGTTGTCAGTCAGACTACGTGAAGAACTTTAGTCTGACCACACGGCAGTAATTATCTTTGAGGTTTCAACATACATAATTATGCAGATAGCATGTACAGATCTAGCTGTCTGACTGCAGGAAGCTCTTTGTGTCTTGTTTTTGTCTCAACATAACTGTGTTGATTGCTAAACAGAGACATCTAGATCAGACAGAGCCCTGAGTCTTTGTTATAGGTTTGGCTTATTTTAGACTCAAACTATTTTTATTTATCTCAGTGGCATTTCCAGAATCATTTTGATCCTCAATACTAATAATGATAAAATAAACGCCTGCTCTTGATTATAGTTGGTTATTTTTTATCAGATTGGTTGCGAAATACACAACTCAACACAATTAATTAAATTCTCACTCAAAGAAAAAGGGGTGGGAGTCAGTGTGTAGCAAAACATTGATCTTATTCCTAACAGAAGCATTGCTTTTACCAAATACCTAGCAGATGGTGAAAATACATTTCTTGGGTGGTTTTAAAGACGTATATCACAGACAAACATAATTTCCTCATTTGCACGCTCATGTTAGAGGGCTGTGGTATTTTTAACACTCTTGTTACGTTCACTTCTCTGAACTAGAACATGTGAGGTTTTAACAGCAATACCACATTCATATCAACGTGCAATAATGTAAAAACTGTTCTACTCATCCTTAAGAAAAACCGCTTTAATTGAGCATGCTTATTGTCTGCTCATCTGTTTAATGACTCTTCTGTTTAATTAATGACTCCATATGTTATAATAGTTCACAGTGTATTTGTTAAAAGGACAGTGCTATAAAGAGCACTTACGTTTAGCCAACATACCTTGTATAAAATAATATATACATGGCTTCTGTTATTGTATAGTAATATAGTCTATATTATATATGTGAATTGACTAATGGATTAGAATTCACGCAAACATAATGGAGCAAAGTAGGTTCAGAAGAGTCATGAATTACAGTAGGGCTGCAACCAACAATTACTTTCATTATCAGTTAATCTGCTGATTACTCTCTCGATTACTTGATTAATCTTTTTTTGTCTATAAAGTGTCAGAAAATAGTGGAAAATGCCTGTTGCTGCTCTAAATGAGTAAGTAAGTACTTACGTGCTTACAATCATGATTGTGATGCAATCTTCTTCATTTACTGATTTATCCTGGTACAGCATGTAAACATTAAATGAAAGTCAAAAGTTTGAGTTTAATAAAATTGTACACCTACGATTGAGTGTTTCAAAAACTAAATCATATGTGTACAATTTCAGATCTGAATCTATTTCTTTCTCATACTGTTTATTGTTCAAACAGTACTACATGAGATTTTGGAGTGAATACGCAGAAGATGTGACAGTGTGATTAGATAGTTGAAAAGTTCAATAGAAAAGTGTTGTACCTCCATGGAAATGGCTCCCACAGCAGCTTTCATGCCTGTAATCAAAATATTTTCTGGTATGTGTGTTTGCCTACAGGATATGGTCATACGGCACCACTGTCGGATGGTGGCAAGGCCTTCTGCATTATCTACTCTGTGATTGGCATCCCCTTCACCCTCCTTTTCCTCACTGCTGTGGTGCAAAGGATCATGGTGTTCAGCACACGGAGGCCGATCATGTACATCCATACGCGCTGGGGCCTGTCCAAACCTCTGGTGGCCATTGTTCATGCCACTCTACTCGCTATGTTGGCCGTCTCTTGCTTCTTCCTCATCCCTGCCGCCATCTTCTCATCCCTGGAGGAGAACTGGAACTTCCTGGAGTCCTTCTACTTCTGTTTCATTTCGCTCAGCACCATCGGCCTGGGAGATTATGTACCTGGAGAAGCTGCTAATCAGAGGTTCAGGGAGCTCTACAAAGTGGGCATCACTGGTGAGTGCTGCTTTACCGTCTGTTTTCATCCTGTGTTTTTAATGGTAATATGTGTTGCACTGTAAACAGCATTTATGATTTCCTGACTACATGTGATACTGGTGGTTTAATCACTGTAACCAGAAGAGATGATAAAAGCTGCGACTTGCAGGCAGTAGTGCTGTTCTCACATTTCTCGTTATCTTTATTGCTTCCTGTTTCAAGGAGGATGTTAAGACTTGGTTTGTTTGTATTGGAAGAACAGCTCTCTCTACCTTATATAAACTATAAAGCAATCCAGCAGAAAATATCCTACAAAATCAAATCTTGTGCCACAAAGTGTAAAAAATGCAGTGTAGTGCAGTGCAGGAGAAAAATTGGGCCTTTGAAAGCAGAAAAAGGCATTGATTGATTCTTCTGGGTGACCTGTGCAGCTTTCTGTCAGCTGCACTGCCAGGACTAATGGTGACTTGATAACAGTCAAACCCAATTTGAACCCATGGAGTTTTGAGAAGCTGTTGGTGTGCGTAAATGTTGCGTACTACTTGAATGAACTGTAACCTGTATTTGTGATAGGGGTGGGCGGTACGTATCACCCAGAGAGACGTCATTCAGTAGGCACAATGTGTCAGCCTGTAGGAGGAGAGAGGACTATGACAGAGTGTGTTTTTGTGCACAAACGGCACCCCGTACATTTGTACAACTTCCTCTGTGAGAAATTACACGCAATGCAATAACATTTGGAGCATATAAAGAGAAGATCTAAGCACGGTCTGCCACAAATAATCATCAGTTTGTGTCATTTACTGGAGTGTAAACTCACATTTGTATCACAGACTACAGGCTCAACATGCCTCTGATAGTGCTGTAATGCTACCACTATTTATGCAAGTAGTAGTAGTAGTGCTAATACAGTAGTAGTATTGCACTTTACCGGTCTAGACACACCTTGGTTTTTAGGGGAGTTTGGGGTAGTTTCACAAAGAGGTTTTTTTAGTTTTGTTTGTCAGGGCAGTGCAAGATCTTACTGCTGGTCCTGAGTAACAAGCATTTACATCTGAATGGGGGATTTCCAACATTGTCCGAAAATGTTCTCCTCCATTCTCACCATTCAAGGTTAGCTATCCACTGCCCTCTTGTGTCTGTGCATAAAAACAACAGGTTTTGTGACAATAATAATTCTATAAGCCTGGTTTCTTGTGAGGGTTATAGAAAATGCATGCTTATGGTTTGTTTTCAGCATTTAATCAAACTACACACTCATTACTCACTCTCTCTCTGTCTCTCTCGTCAGTCTACCTAATCTTGGGTCTGATAGTCATGCTGGTGGTGCTGGAGACGTTCTGCGAGCTGCAACAACTGAAGCAGCTGAGGAAGATGTTCTACCTGAAGAAGGAGAAGCCGCACGACCGTCTGGCCATCTTGGAGCACGACCACCTGTCCTTCACTACTGTGTCCAACAGAGCTGCAGCCCACTGTGAGGACAAAACCCAGCCGTTTGTTAGTGTCCCAACTCTGTCCTCTCCCAACGATGACCCCATGATCCAGTAAATAGCGACAGAGCAAGCAGCTATCGAAGGATCAATAAATCAAAGTAGGGGGTAATGCACACAAGACTAGATAAAATGTGTAGATCATAAATCTAAACTCTAGGTATCCTGCAAAGCTCCACCCTGCAAATTTTAGTATGTTAGTTGAGACAATCCAGATCAAGCAAAACTATCCTCTTTACAGGAACCACAATAATGACTATACAGTACTATGCAGCAGAAATAAAATGTATGTACATTAATAAAGGGAAATTTAATATTTTATCAGTGACTATAAAAACATAGTCACTGATAAAAGAAAAGCCTTCTGCTGTATTTATGACTCACCGGAGCTAAGCTCCTTTGTGAGCTGTATTATTTATAGCATATGTAGGAACATTTTAGAAAGTAATTGGTCTCTTAAAATCTAGCTAAAATATAGGACAATTCTCTGTAGTCTGTCTCAAAAATAGTACATAAATTACTTATGTATCGTACAGTATAAATACTTGACAGGTATGTGGAATGTGTATTATCAGGTAAATGTTTTAAGGTGTACAGTATAGTGTCATCTAGAATTAAGACACCTGTTAATGATGAGCAAAAGTAGACAAAAATATAAAAACAACTTAACTATAAATCAGAAATATTGTGACATTATTATTTGTGATATAACTTTGAAACGAAAACTTTGTAATGTATCATGGCATCTTTATTTAAATACAGTTTTTGGGAGCAGAGCTTGCTGCAAACTGATCAAAGTTTGTTGGTGGTTGCGCTCTGTAATGCTCAAATGCACACTTGTCAATTTAAATGCCTTCTATTGATTTTGAGAAAGTTCCAGGAGCCTGCTTTCTATTGCATGATAATGGTGCCTAGTTGACTGAAAGTGAGGTTGCAGTCAATGCTTTACAGAGCACATGAAATAATAGACAATGAGTTTTATGGTCAGTAAGTATTTGTGAATATGAAAGTTTGCAAGACAACAGGCTTTGTTTAAGAAACTGTCAAGAGGTTTTGAAATATTTTACTTTAAATTTTAAGCAGATTGTTTTTAAAAATGTTGTATGCCTTGTTGCTCGTTTTTGTCGAATCTCTGGCTCATCTTTAATTAAGGTGTTCAGTATTCTAGTTGCACTCCACATTGTCACATTTCATTGTGAGGGAACATATTTGTCTTCATGTACTGTATGTGTATTTTCTCGGCATGTCGCAGTGCTGTTTCAAAGTTGTCCATCTGTGATGATAAGCACTATAACTTATTGACTTGTCTGAATGGCCTTATGTGTGCTGACCTGTTGTGAAAAGGGAAGTGAGGTTAGCCCAACCTAAAAAGGGAACCACGAAGGGCTGGCCCATTTTACTGTTGATACAGAGAGCTTAATTTGCACATGTACAGGAGCCAGTCAGTAGTACAGAAAAAGAAAACAACAGTTTTGGATTTCTCTGAAACAAAGGAACACTGTTCCAAAGATTTCATCTGTATTAAAAAACGGGAGATATTTTTAATGAAACAGGTAACGTTACTTTTGTTGTGGATGATCTGTAAAGGCTTGACATTTGCTCTGGGCAAGAAAAGAGCAAGGAGAAACTATTTTACTGTTTGTAATTTGAATGTAGAGATGTATATTTTTAAATATGACATGAGGAAGGTCTTCAAATTTTTGGTAATTGTGTACTAGAAACGGTATATTAGAGAGACTTGACACAATGAATTAAAGCAGTAGGAGTGTAGCTAAGCATTCCACTTCTGATCATCTAAAACAGGTTTTCAATCTGCTCATCAACCAAGGCTTACTCACAATAATTGAAATTTAAATCAGTGCATGTACTCTTGCAAATTTATAAACCACTCCTCTATTTTTAAAAAATATTTCTGAAAATGTTCAGACAAAAATACTGATTTCATGCCATTATCTGTCCTCTAATATTCTGTTTGGCGCAAAAGGACGCCCACGAAAAGTGTAGCATTTCACATTGATACAGACTTATTTGTCACATATACTATTTAGTTCATTAAAAAGAAACACACATTTTTTCTTTTAACAATGTCTCAGTCTCTGTATGGAGCTGAAGTTCTGACCTCATCTTTCTCTGCCACAACGCCACATCAGGACACGGTCGTAGCCTTTTATGAAGTCTTGAATGTAATGTTTTTTATTATGCTGTTTGCTACAGTGAGATTCAAGGCCTGACCAGAGTGCAGCATCTTTCCCTGCTGCTCTACTGGCTCTGTTAGTTTAGTAGTGTCATGTTTATTGGAAATAGTGTGTACAGGTGGCAAGGTGCCTGCTTGCAAAATTAGCTATGACTGTGTCGCCATCTGAGTTACCGATCTCCAACGCTGTATTTTATACATCAGTGGGATTTTAGTTCATTTTCCTCACCAGTCTGGGCCTTCGTGTAAACTGTGAAGCATTGATACTGTGTTCATATTGTCTGCTGAGAAAAAAGGAGAACTTGAATTTTGCCAAGTTGGGTTTTCTCTATTACTGTAATATGTTTCACTGTTAAGTAGATACATTGAATAGATTGATGTCAAGGCTTTGACCTTTCAGCGTTACTGTGTTCATCATCGCTCACACACAGTTTGTCTAGAAAGTGAGAGCTGTCAGGTGAAGTAGTTGTCTAGGGAGTAAATATTGTGTCGAGGATTACAACTGGAAACAAACTGACATTATTTATTCATGCTGACAAGACTTTTGAAATATTTGGAATTATCTGTACATATCTCTTCCTTTGTTCTGGTGCATGGGTTCATATGCACATTGGAGTACTTTAGTGTTACAGTATCCATATTGTTATACAGGATTGTCATTGAGCAACCATGGAGGTTGTATGTGAAAAGCATTTCGTCAAAAGAGCTGCATCCAGGAACTGTATGATATCAGTGTGTCTTAAATAAAGTGTTGGTTTATTAATCTGACTTCTCATTTCATCAAAACCGGTGTGTGTCTGTTTTTTGATCTGTCTGTGGTGTAACTGTTTACACTCAGATTCTTCTTCAATGACTTTATTCCTCTTTTATCCAGAACTCCTACTGCACTCACGCTGAATGCTAAAAAGTATTGACACTAGCTGACAGAGTGGTGGCTCATGGGTGTTATGTTCTAATAGCAGTTCCAGCTGTCTGCCAGCAGCAACATGTGTGATTATATAACAAGTATTTACCATGAAAGTGTAATTCAAGTGAATGCAAGTAAGGGCGAGGGTTGTGGACAATTGCCAGGCTTTTGTACACACACACACCACTTGGGTGAACTAGAAAGAAGAGCAGTAAGAATGACAATGAATGTGATCATCTGTAGGGTTTTGGGTAGCTTTTTCAAAGACAGAATCTAATTATTGGCACTTGAATACACTATTACGGTCATTCATCTCCTCTTTGAATATGAAATGGATCTGTGTTTAGTACGCCTCCCACCACAGAAGAGAAATAATTAAAGTTAGAGGTGAACAAGAGGCTCAAAGATATCCCAGCAAGTGATTAACAGGAAGAGAGCATAAAAAGCAATGATTTGCACATCAGACTCATTATATGTGCACTTTTACAAGAAAGGACATTGTCCGCTAGTGAAAGAAACTGATTTATAATGAGAACCTCTGAAGAACATGACCCAAATCTCTTGAATTTGTAGGATATATTAGTGGCTTTGGTTTGACTGTGCCATATCTGGTGCAAGGATATATTTATAATAAAACTAATGGAAATGAAAGGAAAAACAAAATAAAAAAGCTCCTATCTAGCTATAAATATATATATTTTTTGTTTCTTGATCTGTCAATTATGCCTTTCAACCTCTGTATCCAGTACTACAGTATATTGTGTTTTATGGCCACAGGCCATAATGTCTCTCTAAGTAGAGTCAATCTTAACTGGGCTCCTCGCCTAACAAATTTTAAAGAAAGCCATGCAATGATTTTGTTTTATTCACCAGCTGTATTTCTTCTTGAACAGAAGTTTAATTACCTCTGACATGCAGGCAACTCTCACTGCAGAACGACTAAGCCAACATCCTTGTTATCAAGTTGAACCACCTGAATAAAGATGAGGTGGAAGGCAGCTCCTGGCAGAGTATTTATTGGATGCATGTTGTGAGAACACAATTTCCTGTGGGTGCACAATAATTGGAAATAGCTGTTGAGGATGTTAGCCAGTGTGATACAGTACAAACCTGCCATATTCAGAGACAGCAGTGCATAGTAATCGTGCCTGTTAATTTACATAATGTGATTGTAACAAATCACTGTAATCAGATCATAGTGCTTGTTTTAAAGAATATAATCTGAGTTTATATTATGGACTGTGCATATCTGGGAGTTCAACTTTAGAAAACCCTGTTGCAGAATAGCCTCAAAATACAACAACAGAACGACTAAAAACTGCATGCAACTGACGTCACGCCCTCATTCAATTTGTGCACTATAAATAATCATTTATATCAATGCACTGCTTATGTTTGAGCAGTGAAAGTATTGAGACACAGGAAAAGTGGACATGCTACATTCAGGGGTCACCATAAAGCTGCAAAATACTCAATTAATAAAATTTTGCTAAATTAGTGCAGAGCTAACTGTAAGCCCCATCAAACTTAATACATTCAGTAGGACCCAATCCCATAAAAGCTAAATAGACAACCTTCACATAGACAATAAGTGCATGCAATAATATAAAGTATAATTCCCCACTTAGATGTGTTTGATATATCAAAAAATATAACACATAATAGTTTTAAAAACTCAAAGAACACATTGACTCTATGAAGAAGGCTAATCCATACACTCCAATTCACTTTTTAGAGCAGTGGTCTCAGTCTTTTCGGAAGTTGTATTTATTTTTTCAAATGTACATTGTACAAACTTAAAATATAGAATATGAACATAACCAAACATAAAAAATAGCTATAAAAAACTGCAGTTATAACACCCATTACCTGCAGGTGGCAGTGTTGCTGCTGCCATTGCTTTCTTTTCCTGTAGGTGGCGCAGGTTGACATGTAGAACTACATTACAGTGCTCCCTTGTGAGAATCTGCAGCCTGCTAAATGGGAATATGTTTGTAGGTTTTAGGGTTTGTGGTTTGTGAATATGTTCCAAGGTACTTTCACAATATGGTTCCTATGTAAAGAAATGTTTTTAAAAAAGAGAAGAGAGGATCCCCTCATTGGAAATTAAACATCATGCTGCATGCACAAGCAAGGTCTGTACTTAGAGCAGAATGAGATTACATTTGCTTACTGCAGAGACTCCAACAAAATACTTTTCAGTGTTGGCATGTGGCCAGTTTAAGTGACCTCCACTTCAGGACAACATATTTAGTAATTCCCCACCCATCCTCGCCTTTACTTGCTTTCAGTTTGTTATTGCACATACTGTAAACACATACATGTACGATTGTCAGTAGACTAAGCCAGGCTGTCAGTCAGGAGTGTACTGGGGCAGAACAGGACTATCCCCTGAAGGCCCAGCTCTACACAGCAAACTGAAATGTACCAGCCGCTTTTTGTCATTAATATTGCTATTTGATCTCTCAACATGCGAACAGGAAACTACCTGAGCCTGAGCGGTGAAGATAAAAATAATTCAGCCTTATGTTTATACCTGGCAACAGGGAGGATTTCTAGAAACACATCATTACACTGAATCTATTTTTTGAGGAATTCTGATGCGGTTCTAGTTGCGTTATTGTACAAATTACGCAAGACTGTGTTCTAGCTTGTTGTGCGTGCATCAAACCCTCCAGCAAAGCCTAAGAGTAACACACACTACAGAAACGCCCAGGAGTGCGCAGTGCAATGCTTGACATTTCATCAGTCAGGTCCATTGTTGCAACTTTGGCTTCTCATATGCTAGTGCACCAGGGGCTTAGGGGTCATCCAGGACAGGGTTGTGGATTGGGACTGAGGCCACACTGGCATCTACCCTATAGCACTGCTTTCTGATGGTGGAGCAATTCTATTTATATCCTCACACCCACACACACACACACACACACACACACACACACACACCCACACACACTGGGACTATGGGAATGCAGGAGGCCTCAAGCGCAAACATTCCCCACTGCCAACTCTGTAACCACTCTCATTTGCTACTGCAAACATGATGCTTTAATATGTAATGGGAGCATTGATTAATATAGATTTGCTTATATTAATGTACCCAAGAAATAACTAATGCAAAATATGGAATTGTGCATTTGAGGGCCTTTTAGTCATGAGGGTTGTCCTATGTGCTTGGATAAAAACTGTACATATTTGTAGAAACATGCACACTGCAGACACTTAGCAGGACATACACACTGCCCCATTTAACTCTGTCTTGAATATGTAATAAAATGTGAGACAAACTGACAGGACCAGAAGGAGAGAGGAGAGGGAGGGGCGAATGGTAAGTGGGTGCTGCAGCCGTACTGTAGGCAGTCTCTCTCTCTGCAGTGAAACCTCCCTCTCTGCAGTGTGTGAGGTTTCAAGAACATCAGGGCTCACAGTTACCTCCCCTCATTCTTCTTTATGTCAGAGGGTTTTTTTCACTGAGGCACGAGCACATCCAATTAGTGTTTTTTCTTCAGGTGATGGATAACAAACATGAACACTGAAACAGGGTAACAGAAACAAACCTTGTACTCTGCTGTTGTTTTCCCAAGTGTTCAGACTTCCGATGAAGAAAGTAACAGGTTGAAACAACATCAGTCATGCTGAGATAGACGAATAAACTCTGCAGTCTGTCTTTTCCACTTTGTAATCCCACTAAAGATGACACTCAATCAGATCTGACTTAGCAAGCAGGTGAACATGCTGAGAAAAAGTCAGTCAGTCAAATAGCTTATGGCCAATACAAAATATAACCAAACATATCCATATGAAGGCTAAATAATGGCTTATTTAATTGCCATGTCGATTACTTTTTGCTATAAGAGTGCCTTTACAATAACCTCCAACTGGCCTGATCCCCCATGTCCATGTCCTTGCCAAGTCTTCACACCCAACAACTCACCAAAAATAATTGGTTATAAATATTCAAAAGAAGCAATCATTTGTTTCAAGTGGCAAATGTCAGACAACCTTCAGGTCTTCAGGAGAGGCATGGCACTGAATCGCCCCTCGTCAACATGGGGTGACCAATTACTCCAAATCCCTCTGGCAAATTGGGCAACAAAAATGCAAAGCAGACATTTATGATGGGAGACATGCACACTGCCGCAGACACAAAAAGCAGGAGGATTTACATATAAAGAACAGAGGACAGATTTTGAATGTATTAAAGGAATTACCCTATAATATGGCATACTTATGTGCTTTGTAAAGGAAGGAAACCAAGAGCTGTATGTCAGTTTTCATAAGATTTCTTCTATGCATTCATATTTATAACAACATGGCTGTGAATGTCTAATGGTCAAAAGTGATATGTTTCAATGGAGATGACCACTGATTATATTTATTTGATGGCTGTATGCAGAGCAGAGTTCATCATCTATGTGTAGATGAAAACATTTTACAAACTTTCTATTGTGAAGTCAGCTGAAAAGCACCTTTGAAGTGCCATTGTCCTGGTATTTCAGAGGTGTCTTTCAATATTAATAGCGACCCAACAGAGGACGGACTTTGCAAAGATACCTCCAGAGCTTTAATCATATATTTTTGACGTGTTTTCATTTGTCAGCACATCTAAAAAGGGATTATCTAAGAATGGAAATCAGGTCAGTTAAGGCTGGCCAGAAGAGAAGACAGAAGATACCAATCTTTCCCTCCCACTGGACCTGTTTGCCTGGGTTGCTAACTGGTTCATGATGTTGACACATAATAGCATCAGCAGGTCCTCTCATCCATAGAGATTCTGCTGGCTACTCCCCAGCTGTGTGTCAACCTTACCAATAATGGCAGCTGAATAACAAATATACCCTAAAGAAATCACACAGGCCCTTAGAACAACGGGGTGCCGATTTCATAAAGGTTATGTTTCAACAGACAAGTCTGTCTTCATGCAGATGTGTCTCTTTGAATTATATCAATACATTTCTCCCCTCATTAGCATATACAAATACAAAAATCACCAATCAACCACTAAGTAATGAGAAATAAACTGTTGTACTTAAATACACAGTAATGAATGTGACCTTTTTTACTGGCTCAGAGTTTCACTTCTCTTCCTGCATCAGCCAATCAGCAGTGGCTTGTCACACTGTTTCCAGGCTGAGAGCTGCATTAAATATTAATGGTAAGAAGAGCGAGGATTTACATCATACTTTTTTTATACTTTATGAAACTGAACACAAGAGGATATGAGAAATAATGGAAATGACTGAAAGTAAAAGTAAAACAAGATTTCTAATATGCTGGCGTTTGTTTTCTGACAAAGCACTGAAGTGTGCGACTTTTTGAGGTTAGAAAATAGCTAAAGAGGAGGTTAAAATGAAGGATTGTGAAATCTATTTTCACCATGACTACAGATACCACAAGTAAGCTGGAGCCCTTGCACATTGACATCCCTTGACATCTTGGGAATATATTGATGAATTCTCACAGGACCATCATATATTCAGAGAGAACTCATGCTCCACTGAGAAATGTGCCATATGACAAGAAACCTTTTGCACATAGGACATTTTGACATGTCACAGTAGAAAAAATACAGTTGTAAATAATGAAATTAATGATGGCTGAATTGCATTTAGCTGCTTCTGTTTCAGGGTCCTGTCATCGTGTATACTGGCTCACACTTAAATGAGAACAAAGCCATCATTAGTGTTATTTGTAACATCTGTGCTCTTCTTACAATAAAGAGCACAAAATGTCATATTGTGAAAAGAGCCACCAACAAGTTACTGCAAGAACTTGTTATTTTCAAAGAGTATTTCTATACTTTTCATCACAAACACAGTTTGATGACGTTACAATCAATTATAATTTAGATTTAGATTTTTAGAAATTAATTCCTCCAACAAAAATCATCATAAATCAAATAACTTATTTTTATATTAGATATAATTGATGGACAACAATAAATATGCTTTTGTAATATTAAAATTATCACAACACCAATTGAAATTAACAATCCAAAAGCTACATAGTTAAATTCTTATAAAATACAAGATACAAGAGCTTAAATTTGAGCAAAAATTTAAATGGGGCAGGTATTATGTGGAACTACATGTATAGTTTTTTTTTTACTTTTCACAGCAGGAAAAGCACAGGTGTAATTAATAACATTAATGATGGCTCCGCTCCTTTTAAATGTCTCTGTTACTCTGTTGTGGGAACACTTAAATGGAGGGCAGCTATTATACTGTTAACGTTATTACATGTGTTTAACAGGTCAACAGCTGTGAGAGATGTCTATAGAATTATTTCACAGCATCAATTTTAACATATCATAGCAGGAAAAGCACAGATATTATTAATAATATCAATAATAGCTGAATTATATTTAGATGAGTCAGATCTAGGCTCTGGTATGAGCATGCTGGTTCACTGGGATGACTATTGGGACACTTAATGGAACTGAGCCATCCATGATGTCATTAGTTACACCTTTTGCTTTTCCCGCTATGAAAAAAGTAAAAATGACTGCTGTGAAAAAGGTCCACTGGAACTACTATTTTACTCAATTTCTTATGTGTGAAGCAACATGTGGATCAACCTCACTGTGTTCATTTTATGATTCTTGGCCTTGATCTTTGGCTCTCAGCTCATCTCTGATCCATATTTAGAAAGGAGTGCAGTGCCCTGTTGTTTGGGGCACCAATTACATTGCTATTAGCAGCCTGCTGAAGTGGAAGATGATGTGCTGTGGATGGCTGTGAATGAGCTGAATATATCAGCACCTCCTTTACATCAGCCGTTCTGATTTTTATGAGTTGTATCTCCAGGCAAGGTGTCCACGTTATTTGGTTTTGGCAAAGCAGCAAGTTGAGCGGTGAGAATTGATTGGACTTTGGCTGAGCTATGAAGTTGAGAGGTGCATTATGCAAGATGAACCTGATACTCTCCACCCCATAAGGCTGTCGATGGGAGGTGTTGACCCGCTTATTGATGACTGGACTCCACTTTTTTTTGCTTGAGTAAGCACAGGTTCCCCTCCACCGTGTGGACCTGTGAGGTGTGGCTGGTCATTGATCGATGCAAAACCTGTCTTCGGAAAACAGTCGGTGTATTTGTGCTGCTCACTGCTCTCCATAGAATGCCGACGCAATGCAGGGAGTGGACCACAGACCTGGGACCTATGGGCAACACCACACTCACGCAAGGTAGAGCTCCACTCTTCTTGATAGCTGAAACTGCATGTACCGGGTACTGTGTAGGTTTATCTAGGGACAGAAAAAAATATACACTTTATCTAAACTTTTTGTCTTTAGATTATCTTTAGCTTCGTTACAACCAGTGCAAGGGGGGATTTCCCATGCTACAAATTTCACAATCATTTGAATACCTTGACAGTCATACGTTTTTAATCATGAGACAGCATGAAAAACTGAGTGTACTGTCATTGTTGCACATTTCGCACTTCTGAACACATGAGACAAAGACAGTCACCTGATTTCCAAGTAGATATAATCACTACCAGTGCACATAATTACGCCATTACTGGAAGCATTGCTCTGATTGGACGCAATCAACTATATCCTAGTAATTGTCTTTGATTCTGTGGGATTGAACAGAAACAAAATTTCTGCTGTTTCATTTCTACCATGCATTTCTCTGTTCACCCTCACCTTAGAAATACAGGGCCTCTTAAACTGACTGGATTGTGTTTTCAATAGTTCTGTGATATCCTGCACGATAATGAGGAATAACAAATAAAGAAAAAGTAACAACAACAATAGAAACACCAGGAAAACAACCTCTCTGGCTTTCCCTCTAAATCATTCAAGTGGGATTTGGCAATAAAAGAAAAAAGTCTAACTGATTCTCTTACAGAAATGTTCCATAATTTAGAAGAGGATAAATGAAAGTGATTTCACAAGAGATAAGCAGGGGTGTCACTGTCTTACAGATGGTGATATCATCATCAAGGCAATTATCTGATGTCTCTCTGTCCCACATTACCAAACCCTTTCATGCTTGATATATTTTTTTTAATAAAAACACCCAAAACTGTTCTGAGCCACAAATATTTTTTAGCATAATCAGATTAAAAATAAAACACTTACTCCACACTTCAGAGTAAGGTTATGCATGTATTTTGTTTTTTTCATCCTGAGCCAGTGAGACTTGCTGTGCTTGTCTGAAAATGACAGTTAAAGGGGGAAAGGAAAGAGCTCATTTGTAAAATGTGACTGCTGCAGATTGGCGTGTGCTTTGCAGGTTAGTCGTTGGACTTTTTGAGAGTACAGAGCCCTCAGAGACATAAAATTTCAGACATTTGAGACCAGCTGCAAGGGAGAGAGCTGAGTCAGGTGAGGTGCAGACTGCGATTGAGGGGTTCCCTATATTGCTCCAGACAGCAAAATCATCTTTATCTCAAACTTCACCAAAGGACACCATTGGAAGCCTCAATTTTATATTTTTGGATGGCCTCGTATAAAAATGTCATAGATGATAAGGCTCTGCTTTGGTATTTCAGATATCTGAGGCTCAAGGTATGACATTTCCTTTTCTGTATCTTAGACTCAGAATACCCACAGAAAACGATCATTGTAGATGAATCCGGCAGATGGCGCTGTTGCAGTGCCTCCAGCAACCAGCAGCATCCAGAGCAGCGCGCATCCTTTACTGTTGAAACAGTCTGTATTGAAGCTTTCCACTTCAGCATATGTTTGTAGGGGTGAGAAGGAGCAGCACGATGGTACTTGTCTCCGTCAACCCGGATGAGGATTTAGATTTACAGTAGCAGCCCCGCTCAGTGGCCTTAAGGATGTACGGGGATGGAGAGGGCACTGTGTGGGACCGGGTCGGACGGCCCCACCGGGACTGTATGTGCTACCTTGGACCTCCTACTACTTTGATGCCCATGTAAGATATTTAAACTTTTTTTTTTTTTTGAAATGCATTGCTGCCGAATGACAGAAGTAGGGACACCTGTTGCGCGCATGATTTTGCAGGTGCATCGATTGAGTAAATTGACTTTAATGGGCAGAGGTGTTGTGAATACAATTAATCTTTTTTCCCCAATTAATTTGATTGATGTTTTTAATCTAACTGAAGGATATTGCCTTATAATGTTTGCTTGGACTCCACTTTCGTCCACTTCTGTAAAAAAAAAAAAAAAAAAAAAGAGCTACGATTAGACAACGATATGGCAGCATTGGGTAACATTTTACTCACCGATTTCTCTGAGTGGTTCAGTAAAACATCTTCTGCTTTCACAGGTTGACGCTTTCATAACACCTGTGAGGTTTTATCAGGTACTTCAGAGTTTTATTGCTGCATTATTTAACGAACCTTTTTTTTTTTTTTTTTTATTGTTTTATGTTTTATCTCACCTGCTGCAAGCAAAGACACAAGTAGCCTATATATCTCCTCTCCTCTCCTCTGCATGACCAAAATGATATCTGATAGGCTGCTGTGTAGTATGAGCAGGCTGGGCGCAGTTTTGTGCTCCAGTGCCTACACAGGAAGCCCGGAGCTGTCACAAGTGTTTCCTCTCCATCTCTACAAATCACTTATGATCGATTCATTAGTTTCAAATTCCTATAAGCCTATAATATGAGTTGCACAGAACATAGTAGGCCTATACAACAGTTGCAAGACCAGTCACTTTCGTTTAATGTCTTTCTTATTGTTGCTCAGCGGACTCAGGTCCAGTGAAGGATGATGAGAGGCGCTGCAGGGGCCCTTAACGCTGGTCTCTGTGGATCATACAACACTGACTTCCCTGTTTTAGCCAAGGAGAGCTCTTATATCACCAAGTCATATTCAGACTTTATAGGGCCCCTTTCCCCTTTTTTGCCCAGAGCTCTCACTTTGTCTTGTACCACCGCCACCCCTTGTTCTCTCTTCCCAGCGGGATGCGCAAGTCGCCCGACGTGAGCCCCAGAAGGCTTTCGGACATCAGCCCTCAGCTCAGACAGCTCAAGTACCTGGTGGTGGACGAGGCCATCAAAGAGGACCTCAAGTCTTCCCGCTCAGTTGAGGACATCAACAGCGCGTCCATAGAGGAGCGGATTTTGCGGATCACCGGCTATTATGGATATCAGCCTTGGAGTGCGAGCTACAAAAGTGAGTCCAGCAATGTTGCAACACTTAACATGCATGGGGTTGTTAACTTCTGGCACTGTAGAACATGCAGTGTTATATGCAGTGGCCAATGAGATTTCAGGTAGCCTACATAGTCTATTAATGCACTGTTGGATCATGCAGCCAGGACTGGGAACATAATAATTGCATATAAAGTGTTTAAATCTGCACTAGTCTATGGACAAGCAATTGCAGGTTTCACACTGTTACTGTAAGAGTCCATATAGGATAATGGAGATCTCCCTGTTCTATTCGTTGGCCAATTAGAGACAGATTTAGACAATTTAGGGCCCCATGATGTGTCCCCCTGAATCCCAGCACTCAACTTTTTTCGATCTGTCTTTGGATCCTTTATATTAACTTGAATTAGTTGTTTATAGAAAGCTTTCAAGAGCAAGATATCTCTCCTAGATGAGAAAATAATGATGTAAACACAATGTCAGTCACCAAGATTTGCACTCTCCCTTGACTCTGAGAATTAGTTGCTAAAGCATCATTGTTGCTTCTGGTTGCCGCAGACTGTGGAGCTAATGTTTGCTTCAGTGGAGCTTATGGAGCTTGGAGTCACACAGTGGAAATGTTGCTGGGAGCAGTTGATTCTTTGAAGAAAAAAAAGGCTGTCGATGCAGCTTCTATTTCCCTCTCTCATTGTCTTTGTCTGCATCACTTCAGTAGATTTGCATCATTCTTTATGCAAAGCAATAAATGGCTGAGCTGTAACTGCTACTGATTCTGGCTGTATGGTGTGATGGGTACAGTCGTGCTTCACTTGTTTTGTGGCCATATTTTTGCTGTGGTGGTGTCAGCACAAACCACAATCAACTGTCAGTCTTTCGTTCATTTGTTTGTCATTGCTGCTCTGATGTAAGTACATTCAGTATGATTTTGCCAGCTGACGACCTTTGGCCATGAGCTGCTGGCAAATTTTGTGAATTTCATAAGAGAGACTGCAATATTAAACAGCTGCCAGGCTACTTTAAGATTCATAGACCTATACCTAACCTCTGAACACTGCAGACTTCACAGGACATGTACTGCCCAGATTTTAATTTGACTTAACTTTTTTCTTCTCTACTGATGACATGTTACGGGAAAGGATAGTCAAAAAAGGCATAATATTCCACATTAAGTATGACTCAGTTGGGGGACTGTGGGGACCATGACTCAATACTAAAATACTTTTTATTGTAAAAAGAATAGGGATATATATTCATTTTAATTTGATGAAATATAAGCATATAACACTTTATTCTGTCCCCTCTCGGGCCATCTGGGTGCCAAAGCAATGGTAGTCAAATATACTTAACACTATTGTATACATATTTATTAAGGTCTTTTGATAGACATAAGTACTTTTCATATTCTAATATACTGAACTGTTATTCAAGAGGGGCATAAGAAGCCGGGCTGTACTTCAACGGACATCCGGTTAGTCGTTGGTCACCAATACCGCTGAAATACCAAATAGATCAAATATATGAGATTTTGTTTTATTGATGTAAGCAGTAATAATCTGTTTAACCATCTAGTGTGTTTATTTGATTAGTCTGCCTAAATTCAAGCATGGAACCATGGCCATTTATCTGCAAGTCATTTACACTTAAAACTATGGTTTGAAATGATTCAAGCAACTCATTATCTATATAGCTGTTATTTTCCATTTAGCCACAAAATCATATTAGCTGTTATGGAACAGACTTGCAGTAATAGCGAGTATTGCTTGTTAGAGTGGGTTTTTATTAAACTGAATGACACAAGTGTCCATTCTCCCAAAAGCACAGACACTTCACCGTTAATGGGGAAAATTGGTTTTATTTAATTCTAAAAAACTCTGTCCATGTTAATGTTCACCTGAAAACAGACACTTCTTATTTTATATAGTCTAGTCCTTCCCCTTTAATACTGCTTTATGGAGTCATGTTGCCAATTAAATATTTCATGATGAGTTGCACTGTTGTATGAGACACTTCTCTGTGTGCATGGCCATCAGGGAATATGTCACTTCTCAATTAATTGATGCTGCATTTGCCTTTCAGGAAATGTTTGTTCAGCTTACTCCTATTTCAAATAAACTGAACCCAAAGCAAAATGAAAATCAGCCAAATCGGTTCACCGTGGCCCACCTAGTTGCAGCTGTGCTTTGTCTCACTTGTCACACATTGCACACAATTGCGTGCCATGTGTTAAACAGAAGCAGCCCACAGCCCTCTCCAACACGCAGGACCTGACTACTCAGGACCCACTGGCAACTGAGTAGAAAGCAATGGCAGTAATGGCTGGAGAGTGGAGGGCTGATGCTGAAGGCAGCCAATTTCAATAGAGGTGGGAGGCTGAGTACTTCCAGTAGAGACTGTTTGTTTCATTTACCACTAACCTTTTCCTGATTGGTGCACGTGCTCTTTCACACAGGAGTAAGCAGAGTGAGAGTGAGAGAGAAGCTAGATAGCCATGACTGAGGTTGAGGATGAAAGGTGGCTATATAGCCTGGATTTAATGTGCAACTCATCTCAATATCCTGAATACTGCAGGGATCACAAACGTGCAGGCTGCTGTAGAAGCCACCCAAGCATAAATGCATGTGTAAAAGAACCAAATACAACATGAAAACCCTGCTAGAGTGAGTCGCTTTCAAATGAGTAGTGTGCATGCAAACTCAAAGCACAATTAAGCAGGAGTTTTGCTTTTGATATGATGATTCAAGATAGGAGTTAATTATACTGCAGGTTTGTCCCTTTCATCCCAGAATGCCAGAGTTCTTTCTTCAGCCTGTGTTAAGCACATTTGGACCCGAGTATGTATGTGAAAGAAGCATCCTGCTGTGTACCTGCAGTGTCCTGGGTTTGAGTCTTGTCTGGGACTCACACTTATCTCTTTATCCATGGCAGTAAATCAATTGAGACAGAAATACAGCCAAAATGCCAATAATCAATTCTCTTCTCTGTGAGAGAAAAACTCAAAGAGGTCGTAGGTGGAGGCATTGATGTCTATATCAAAGAAAAGGTCACTGGTTACCGAGGAAAGGTTACTGGAGAAAAATATATTAGTCTACAATATCTATATGTCATAAAAAGCAACTTGAGGCTCATTATTTGATCTAGCATTCTTCTACTATCTTGTTGAACTCCATGGATAAAGATTTGTAGTTTTTTAGTTCAATCAAAGAAGCAGTTGACTGAGCAACTTGGAGCAAAGCTCCTCAGCACTAAAGCTGACTTTCACTGGCCAGCTTTGACCTAAAGTAGCAAGAAATGAAAGCAGTCCTGCAGAAATTCTGAGATAATATCTAACTCATTTATGTTCATCCACTATGGGGGATTACTTCCCCAGAATTCGAACAAAATGTCATCTTATAAAAACCTACCCATGACATGTTTAATAAAACATGAATTAATGTTCTCTTCTTAAACTGATTAGAATTTTGCCCGGACAGAGATTGAATTTATATATTGCTGCTGCGGGTTAACTATTACAGATACGAAGGTGCTCTTTTCACAGGCAGGGAAAATGAAAAGTAAAAACCTGTTTCAAGTTGCAGGAATGTCATCAGGTGATGGGACCGCTTTAAATCACCTGCAATTAAATATCTTTGGGCATTGACCTGATCTTGAAAAATGGCAGGGACAATTTAAACATTCTTATATTTTTTACAGTGCAAAAAAAGATGATTGTCATACCTGAAACAGTTTTTGTTTCTTTTGAATATTTAATGTTACTTGCATAGACAAAACTTTTGATTGTGTGGTATCCAAAAGTGAAGTAAAGTGTATGCTTATAGTTGCTCTTTTGGAAGACAACATAACATCAGGAGAGCTCTTTGCCAGTTGCATCCTTAATGCACATTTTAATGACAGAAGGTAGGTTTTTCAGTCATGAGTTAATTCCACGGTCAAATTTAGGCTGAAAAGCTTGTTTTACTTCTGATACTCATAGAAGAAAATGCTGTTTTCTAAGATTAGGCCTTTCTGAAATTGTCCCTTTAGGTTTGTCAAGTTCCACTGAGAAGCGAAACATTTGTCAGACAAAGAGACTTTGTTCTTTTCCTAATTTACTCTCACTATGTATCACAAATGTAGCGTCCCCTCTGGTGCAAATTTAGAGCTTCACGAGGCATGAAATGAGGTTGGATTCTATTTTGAGCTCAGGGTTTGGGCATGGTGAGACGCACAGCGGAGCAGGTTGGAGAGAGCCTATGTACCCCATATACACATTCACTGCTGGCAGTAGCAGGACAGCTGGGAGGGAAGGGCAAGGTATGGCCGACTGCGACTGAAAATGACTCCTTTAAACGCAGCTGGAGTGGAAGAGAAAGAAGGGAATAGTTATGCAGAAACACACTCTCGCTTGCTCAGTTCCTTACAGACAAATCCAGCTTGCAAAGATCATTGGTTACAAATTCCACAAAGTCAAATAGTTTCCTCCTTTTTACACCTACATCATTGAAGATGCAGAAATGGTAGTTTTTTTATTGACCGTATATCCTCAATAGACCACAGTGCAATGCAGCCACAAGATGTTGATTGCAACTGAAGGGAAAAACTAACCTTTTCTCACATGGAAGGACTGTTGCTCTCTTATAACACACAGCAGAGTGCAACACGCTCAAGCATGTTGTCTGAGGGTTGTGGAAAGGCACTCTGGGAAATGTTTTCAATCACATGCTGAAATAGATGAAAATTAGTGGAAAAATGAAGAAAGTGCACATAATATACAAAAGAAGTCACAGACTGATGATACATATCAGTGTAAGCAGGTAAAATTTCTCTTAATTTTGTAGCCTTGGCATTATTCAATTGATGATGTGTAAATGGTGCATTATATGAGAGAAATACTAGCATTTCAGCTGTGTCATCAAGTTAGTGGAGGATAAAATTGCAGTTTTATCCTTTTCTTTCTCCTTTTCACAGTGTGTATTAGATTGGAAGTGAAATCTCTCCAACCTTCATCAACTACATCCACATCTGTAGGCTTTATTCAAGCTAAGTGACTGCAGGCACAGGTCTTGTCATAGGCTGATGTTCAGTCAAGGGGCTAGATCACATACGTAGATACACAGAGTCAATATAACACACACACACACACACACACACACACACACACACACACAAAATGTTTCCATGCTCACATGCACGCGTTATTCACAAGGAGACAGACATTAAGGAAAAGGAGACAGCAACATTACAGTATTAAAGTAAACAATACATTACCCTGAAGAGTTTCATCTCTCCAGTGCTTCTCTGTCTTTATGCATACATTTTTAAAACACTGCTACATGTTTTAGTGATATGCATAACATACAACATACTAAAGTATATCAGTACCCAAAGGACTTGAACATCATGGTGTGTTTAATGTTTTATGTAAATGGGTTATATGACAGCGGGACACATATTTATGAGTTTTGGGTATATATCAAATCCATATGGTGCTCATTCCAATATCTGACATACTGGCTGAATGGGATTATTTAGACGTGCAGTTCTTTTTCACTTGTGGGTATTTATGTATCAATAAGCGTGTTCTCTCTGAACCCATCGCCAAAGGAGCTGAGGCATCGTCTCTATAGGAGTAGAGCTACTGAGCAGCAAATTATCCTGCTTCAGCTCACAGTCTCAGTCGACCAGAAGGACTTGAAAATCAGCAGCGAGAAGAACAAGCTCACAATTCAGTGCGAGAGATATTTCCGATGGTATCCTGTGAGCTTATCCTGATTTAAAACAAAAGTAACTACAGATTCAGTGGAACACTGCGAGCATTTTGGTCCCGTTCTGTATGAATTTAATAGGAAAATATTTTCAATTTGGTTCAACAAGATTAATAAGAATTATTTATTTCTGCAGTGTATTGTTACAGGTGTTACCATGTCATTAAAAGTTACCACTGTATCAGCACCAAAATCAAAGAAAGAGCTTTTAACTCCAACCAGTCCTCTTATTATTTCCCATGTTTCAAAAACTGTTTGAGCTGAGTAGTTTCATGTTTTGTCCTAGCGGTGCAAGCAAGGCTTCTCTGAACAAGTGTATTTTGGGCTTTTTTGTTGCCATCTCCAGTACAGAAGAAGCAGCTTCTGTTGCATAACATCACATCTATAATTGAATGCATAGATCATCACACACCTGCTACAGAGGTCCTTGCTTGTGCCCAGTGGACTGGAGGATCTGCAAATCAGCCGTCTGACTCTGAAGAAAAAAAAAACCCCATCTTGTCTCTTTTAGCTGCTTGTCTTTGCTGTCAGTGTCATCCAAAGTGATGGAGATTACTGACGATAGAGGGGGGCGGCTGCAGAGGAGCAAATGAGACAGCCAGTTCAGAGAGGGCTTGGAACAATATTGTAGAAAAGCTTTGACTATTTCTCAGAGGAACCTTTTGGTATTTTTTTTTTGCACAGGGACACTTTCCTTGATGGAAAGCAGAGTGGTAAATATATTGCATGCATGGACTTGTGGAGCATCTTTATATCTTATGTAATAGTTGAGACAACTGGTTGCCTTAGCCTGGTATTGTTAGTGCTTGTGTTTCTCAGAATTAATTCTGAAGACAATAGTAGTAACTGAATTGCAGCTGTAATGCTTCGTCCTCAGCGCTCGCTCTTCCTTGAAATTGAAATCCTGCCAGTTTATTGCCAAATCCTGTCCTGCTGTCATCCCTCTCTCCTCCTCACTTCTTTTATCTGCTGTTAATTAGAAGTTGTGAAGTGATGACTCCTACCTCTGCGTAATTAATCCCTGGTCTGCTGTGGCCATACACAGCACATCATTGTCAGTGTTGGCCACAGAAGAGCAGTACTGAGGAACAGAGTGAGCAAAGTGTAAATGGGGTTGTGCTAGTAATTAGGAGGCTTATCTGGACATCTTGATGGGAGAGGGTGAGTATTGATGGCAGCTAGCAGCACTGATACACACAAATGCAAGTCCTCACCTGCTGCGATTAATTAGTCTGAATCTGTTGGCCAGTTATTAAATTTTGAATATAATTTCGTGTCCATTATGCAGTTAGAACTAGTGCAGACATCGTTTAATACAACAGAGAAAAGGGTTCAAAAACTAGGCATTCTTGACGCTTGCATTTGTGCCAAGTGTGGAAAGTGTGGAAAGAGTAAAAAAAAGAAAGAAACAAAAGTCAGCTCTATATTTAGCTCAGTCATGTAGTTTTAACATTGGTTTGGGCAAAAAGTATCAACTGACCTAGTTATGAAAAGTTTGGCACCACTTTTCAAGATTAACTTTATTGTCATTCACACTATACACAGGACAAGTGCACAGCAGAACAAAATTATGTTGCATCTGGCTCAAGAATGTAAAAATTAAACACTAAAAACTGACAAAAGTAAAATATAATAAGTTAATCATATAAACATAATGTAAACAACCACGAGTGTATTGCACACAATGAATAAAATGGCACATCACTGAATAAAAGCAGTTACTAGGCCAGGACAGTCTGAGTGTGCGTGCATGAGTCAGTGGATGCACGGATGTGATGTGGCGGCGAGGGGGGGAGGCTCTGGGAGAACCTGGCAGTTCTGCACCGTATGCCATGGTATCTCTTGCCGGAGGGCAGAAGGGCAAACAGTCCATGATAGGGATGAGTGGGGTCCCCGGCAATGTTGGTGGTCTTGGTCAAGCAGCGTGATTTTCTCAGCTGTCCTTACCAATCTCTGCAGGGACTTCCGGTCTGAGGCATTGCAGTCTCCATACCAGAATGAGATGCAGCTGGTTGGTACACTCTCTAAGCAGCCTCTGTAGAATGCGGTGAGGACGGGAGGGGGGAGGTGTGCTCTCCTCATCTGTCGCAGGAAGTACAAGCGCTGCCGGGCTCTCTTGGCTAGATATGAAGTGTATAGGGTCCAAGTCAGGTTGTCTGTAATATGCACTATTTGCTAGAGCAAGCCTACCCTTCTCCATTTCAGATTTTCAATCATATTAAACCTTTAGAAAAAAATTTAAGCATATTTTGCCTTTTTATGCCAGTTTTGCATATCCCATCACCATCACATTATCTTCCTGCGGTTATATTGCTTTTCATAATCTATATTCCCCAAGCATTATGTAGGCTAGGTGTCAAAACTGGTGCATGACCGACGGCTGACCTTTTTGCTGCATCTGAGCCTCAGATGGTACTGAATCCAACACTAATCCACAGGTGTTAGTCACACTGTTTCTTTTTCTGATGATTAGGAGGCATTCCAATTAGAGAGATGGAGTATGGCTGCACTGAGAAAACATTAGAGAGTCGATTGGCAAACAAGTTGTTGTGTAGTAGGCAGTTATACTGAGAGTACAGTTATACTTGATTTCTAACTGTTTTATTACCTCACTAGTGTTTGTTAAAGCCACGTTACTCAATATTTTTATATCATTTTTGGGTCAAATTAGTGTGTGTAATGGAAGAGGGGTCGTACGTAGTGGCAAACTGAGAGAATTACAGTGCCTTTTAGTGTATTTCACCTCATTGTTTTGATTTTACAGCCACGACTTTAGTCGTTTGATTCACTCTCACTACTCTCATCCATGTCATTTACAACTGGAGCAAGGCTGTTGCTTTAAGTGAAAAAACTCCTATCAACGCACTGTGTGCTACCTGCCCAGCACCAAACAGCAAAAAGACATAGTTAGAAACTAGCTGTTCAAGCTAATATAGTATTTAGCAGCTACAGACCCAAACATTTTTCTCAGGAGTGGGTGGAGATCCAAAAAGAGCTAAAAGTTAATATTGTCAGGTATTGTTCAGTGTTATTGCATGTCTCTTGGATCTGTAGGGAACTGCTGGCTAAAACATTTGTCATAAAATTTTTATAATGGGATAAAATATCAATACTGTTCTAACAGCTTGTTCTGCTGACCCAACTGCCCCTCAACCCAGAAAAAAACAATCAATTAATGGTGCTTTTAGATTTATCAGATGGAAATGAGTGAGCCACTTCTGAACACGGCCATTTGTTTCAAACATGCGTCTACTGTATATTAACGCAATAAATTATGTGATATATTGTTGTTGTGAAGGGGTCTTGTAGTAAACATTACATTACATTGTTTTTCACAAAGTGTCTTGAAAGGATTCTTGTACATCTTTTGAAGAATCTTTATGCACTCTGACTGATGTTCTCAAGCATTACAAATATATCAAATACATGTAAAGGCCAAACATTGGCGAATAGAAGCATGAATGGTTTAACTGCTAAAAACATTACATAACATTAAAATAGACAAATGTTATTACAAAACACACAAACAAATATATTCGGGAATGGGACGTTAGCAAGAAAGCAGCTGGTGATTCTCATTGGTAGACAGTTTGATGATATTAGTGTGACTCAGACAGTTTGAACAGCTGAGCACATTAAACAAAAAACCATGTAGGAGGATGTACGACTGCCGCAATAAATATCACACTCGTTGTACACCCCATGAATCATCATACAGTCCTTCAGATAATCAGAAAATAGCAACCGCAATATAATCATTTCTCAGTAATGACCAACATCAGTCAATTTTCCACCTTCAAATCAGGAAACAAGGCAGTAAACATATTGTAAACAGTGAGTAAACATATTGTGTATGGTCTGCCTCCTCCAGGGTCAACGCTCATCTTACCAGCATTAGTGATTCATGTTTTTTCAGAGGCTGACAGTAAATAGGTGGTGACTAATTCTTGGAGTGTTAATTCATGTTTGTTTTAAACCTGACACTTTGTCCTTTTGGATAAATGATGACGAGAAACAATTGCACAAATAGTTCAGATGGAGGAGGGATGCATTGATTGACTCATTGACCTTAAGTTATGTTGACGCTTAAATTTATGTGGGTGAAAATTACTATTATGCTTGATTGTATTGTCAGCAAACTGCGCAATGCTGCAGATTTCTGTCCAATGTTCAATGTTCCTTGATAGATGATTTGTCTGTGATTAGGCTATCTGCTTGCGTCAGTTTAAAACCAGGCAAATCACTATTAAAACGTAGTTACATTAAACAGATTCATAACAATCAAGACTACTGTATATGCAGTAAATGCAGTGATTTTTAAATATATATCATGACTTTTTTGAGGTATTGTTTTGTATCAAACCACAATATTTTCACATTTTTGATTCTCATACATAGATTGCAGTTTGGTATGATACTCTAGTTGGTTCAATGAATACAGTGAAAATCAAATTACTTAAAATTTTTGAAACAACTTAACCATTGACCCACTGACAGTAACTGCTGTGTTGCACCACACAGCATCACTTTATGATACCAGCGAGCATTGCATGCTAGGATTACATACGGTCCAGATACAAGACTTTGCTGGTAGCAAAGATGCAGAAAGCCACAGTCACAAATAGTTTAGCCTTCAGCAGCACTCCTTGATCTTCAACTGTTTGCTTTTTTCCAGGTATCCCATGTTTGACTGTCCTCAGATCCTTTGTGTAGGCTACAGGAAAATAATGAAGAAGAATATAAAAATATTAGACTTGCAAATCTAGTTTGATTCTCTACTACGATCCTCTTTGAAGATGTTCTATTATTATCCTCTCTTCTTCCCTGCACAGTCATGCGACATCTGCTCACGCCAGCTACAGTATCTTCATATTTCACACACTGTTTGTCTGTTTTCATTTGTCCGAGTGGCATTTCCAATATACTGTATGTGGGACTGAATTTTTGCAACAGGGTGAGAGTGGTAATCCATCTGGTGCATACTCTTCAGCTTAAATCTATTCCAGTCCCATTCTCTGTGTCCTTCTTTGCCTCCACTATTTGTCGTAGTCACTTTCCTTTTTAAGGTAAAAGCAGGTGGGGAGGTGGAGAAGAGAAAGTGTTCTGCCGCCACTGCAGCAAAAATTGAGCGGGCTCAGCATGTGGCTCTTGAGATTAATTTGGAAAGGGCCTCTGTTGTCTAAAGCCAGAGAGAAACAAACAAGAGCAGCCATGCATGGCGGGTGGAGAATAGTTCTGTGAAGCAGCCTCATTTGTGGTTGTTTACTTAAAAGTCGGTATTAACTGTTAATGATGTAAATTTGGAAAGTGTTGCAGACCTGAGCTAAATTTTCAGCCCACAGTATAATACGGTGCTTTAGGTGTGTTGGTTCATGCTGTGGTTGGGAGAAGCATGTTTTCAAGTCTGTCCTGGCAATGATATATAAATGCAGTGCTGTTGCTAATGAGGTTTATCAGGGTCAGAGCTGTGCAGAGACCTTTAGAAGGGCAGATGCTCAAAGTTAAAGAGGGGCACATGGAACAAGATTTTAAAACACCATACAACAACATAGTTTACAGCATAACCTGTTGAATTATAGCAACCCATATTCAAACAGAATGTAACATGGAATAATACAACAAACCACATCATGTGACATCATAGTCCCCAACCCAGTGGAATCAGAGGGGGACTATGATTCGCTTTCTATTGTGTGTGTGTGTGTGTGTGTGTGTGTGTTCTGTTGGCACCTATTAAACATCTCACAGCCAAAGGCAACATTCTCTGCAGGCTGGATGAGGCACACTGAGAGCTGAGACCGATAACGGCCACAGTATATATTATAAACTGTGAGGTCCGAGGTTTTTTCATTGTAAGGGTGAATGAATGGCAGGATTAGCCCAAGGCTTCAAATATTTTTGTCTGAAGGACTCAGTTGGTAATGTTTGACTGAATGGCATATAAAACAATTTGCTTTCAAAATCAAAAAACTGCTGAGTGGTGAAAAGGCTGGTCCTTTAAAGATATTTAGCGCATATTGTTTCTAAACAAAGAATATACTTTTGATATGGTGACAGTCTCTCTGATCCAGAGCATAACATGTAGCTCTTCAAATCCCATATTTACAGAGACATTTCAAAAAACTACAAGGCATACAACAACTGGGATGGAAAGGAAAATGAAAATGGAAAATCTTTAAAGACTATAAAATATGGCTAAAAATAAGTTAAAAAGTAGTGCCAGAGACAGTTAGACAAAACCACACAGCTATAAAGTCTTATCTTTAAAGAAACCGCACAAGTTAGGTGCAAGCACCTCATGGCTGCCATTTCATAATTTATTTTAATTTAGGTCTTTGTTTCTGCAAAAGTAAGAAAAGATTCTGAGATCTATATTTATCAGTTCCAAGCAACACAGTGGAAAAATATTTATAAATCCTTGGACATCAGTTGCTGTATTTCAGAACATGTTTTGGCTGAAATACCTTATTGAATGTTGGAAATTTAATTGTTCTAAAATGTCACTGAATAAAGACTCAACTTTGTAGGATTCTTTAATATACATTTTTCCAACCAAAATGAGAGCAAAATGAACTGTGATATATACAGTGCTTTTCTGCTACTTCTGATTCTAGTCAGCATGTATTCAAGGTTTAAAACAATAAGAAACATCCATTGAGCTGGGATGTGTCATTCTCAGCTGTTACCAACATACTTTTGTCAGGAATGGGAAAATGGTCTCCCAATTTTTTTTTTTTTTTTGCCAGTGTTTCACCTATTTCGTTAAGATACAGTTACTGAGGTCAACAACCTTTTAACAGCTTAAGAAAACATCATGTTACAATAATAGTAGTAATAGAGTTGTTGTGTAGTGTTAATATCTATATTAAAAGAGCTCTAAGTCCTTTTATAACAAGTTTCAATCTTGTCCTACCAGAAGAGTAATTCATCTAGATACAGGTGTAAGTTCCTTACCAGTTTTCTTACTTTGAATTTGTTCATGTCTCTCCATCACCTGACACCTGGGTTGTTTCACATGTGCTTCTCTTTCCTCCTTAAACTTTTTCTTTAAATCTTGAGTCAGTCTTTACTTTCTCCTTGTTTTTCTTTCCACACCATTACATCCTGCAATTCTTCCTCACTTCTGTCTCCTCCTGATTCCTTCATTCACTCTGGAAATGTGAAAAGCCTTCCTTTTAAAAAACAGACAGAGCATGAAACAGAATTTTAAATTGTATGGTATAATTGTGATTGTGAATGCATCAGTAGTCAAGCTATCTAAACTATCAAGCTACATTAACATTATGTAATGTAAAGCAGCAACACCAGATAAATTGGATGGTTAAACAATACTAATGTCAATTTAAAAAACTTCTGCTCCACTGAAGAGTTTTTGCTTCTTACCTAGTTGTATTTTGTCTAACAGATTATTATTTGATGCTGCACATGTTAATGTCATATATCATCCTCTGAGCTCTGATTCATTCATCTGTCTCATGAAAGTGGATCCGGTCTGCCTTCTAGCTTTAGCACAGAGGGTTTGTTTGTTTGTAACACCAGCGTAGCAGGAGTGGGTGGTGGTTTGTTGGTTGCTCCTTGTTAACAGTAACAGCTGCCTCCATGTTTCATACGAGGATACAATGTTCAAACGGAAAACAAAATGAGCACTCATTTTGTTACAACAACAGAAGCTACAACAGAAACTGTGGTAGGAAGCTGATCTAGCCACAGCTATAAAGCAATGGACAGTCTGTTTAAAGCTAAACAAAAGGGCAAACATCAAGGGGCAAAGGGGCTTGATCAGGGTTTGTAAGGGAGGAAGGGCAAAATGGGGGCGGAGGGTATGCCCCCAAGACACAGCTTGGTGGTACCAGTGGAGGGTCAGATATGTTTTCTCACAGAGCTTCCGCACTGTCATTCTGCATCACTCTTCATTGCGAAGCATCTTCACTATTTTGTCACTGACTAAAGCCTGGGATTGACCAGGCGATGTGATTTATGATGTGATAGATTGACACACAAGCTACTGTACATGTGTGTGTGTGTGAGAGTTTCCTCCTGAAAGAGGTAAGGAAGTCTGAACCGATCTGTCAGAGAAAGAGGATGAGGCTCTGAAGAACAACAAGAGAACCAACTGGATGATAGAGACCCCCATACTGCCTCTGTAGTTTGTGTAGGCTGTGATAGGCCAGCTAATTGCTATGTCTGCACAGAAAAAAATTATCATCGGTGAATATTGGTCTGTTTTCTCTGAAATTGTTCAAAGGGGCGTATTTCTCACTGAACACTGCAGGCACTTTAATCCTTCTTGAAAGTTATCTTTTGGTTTCATGGGCTGGTTAGACTGAAATTTAATTAACATGGATGAAAATTTGGACTACAACCAGCTGTAGATAGGTGTCACCAGTTCAAATCACAAGAAATGCGAAATTGAAATACATAATATTATTATTACGTCAATAACACATTTGTAAGTAGTGCACTGTTGTCTAGCACAATCTCTCAATCTCTCATTCCATCTCATAGATTATTGGTGTGCTCGCAGGAGTATCACTAATGACAGTGAGAATATAAGCATTCAATTTCATTTGTAATGCAAAAGCCATGAGCAAGCGCATCAGACCATCTCTCTGGTTCGTCACTGCATGGAGAGTTTCATAAATAGTGAACAATGGCACTGTGTAAGCATGGAGAACTCCTCAGCTGACAAGTTTTCACAAGTCCTGACTGTCTCAGATCTAAAGCGGTCTCTATGCAGTACACTACAAACTGTTCAAGATGATGAGCAGGACATGACTTAAAAGATATTTTATGTTTCCCCTTTCATGTACTCGTTCAAAGCAAAACAACTGTCAGGAAGATATTTAAGTTTTGTGAGCGAGATGCTGTTTAGTTTGTTTTTGCAAATGTCAACACGGAAGAAAAGGTGCATTTTAGATTTTTTATGGTTTTATAAAAAATGACAAAGTAGAGCTGGGCAGTAATTTATTGTTATCATTTATCATATTTTAGTATAATCACATCAAGATCTGATGATATTGTCACAACCCTGGTGTCAAAATTGGAAATAAGCAATGCATGTACAGGAATATAGCTACATAATAGTATGTATTTATACGTAAATATATAAAAGAGTTGCAACTAAACTATTATTTTTAATAACTGATTAATCTGCTGGTTAATTTCCTAATTAATCAATTACTAACTGTAAAATTGTAGAAAATAGTAAAAAAAAAAAAAAAAAAAGTCCAAAAGACATTTCATTTACAGTTTGCAGCTAATTAGTTTTCTATCAATCAACTATATGATTAATCAACTAATTGTTTAAGCTCTAAATTACTTAATTTATTAATTGAGATTAATTTTCTGTCAATAAAGTTGATTAATTGATTAATCAATTTATCATATCAGCACTAAAAATGTTTATGATTGTTGTGATGGTTGGTTTATATCATATCATATCTCTCTGTCCCATGAAAACAGTTTAGTTTTCCAGATTTTCTCATTTTCCTACATCTGAATAGAAGTGAGTAAAAACGTCCCGCTTCATTTTGCACTGGTTTCATCTGAAAGTTTTGGTGTCACATAGTCTTACAGTCCTGACACAGACCCACAATCTTTTCTGTGAGAAGCACAGTTGTACGGCCGGATATGAGGATTTAATTTAAGTATTAAATCAAGAGCTCTGTGACGGGGCTGTAGTCAGTCGGTGCGAGTTGTGATAGCCAAGGGAGCGAGTCTTCCCCATGCATGTCACTATAAGTCATTATTATAACCCCCAGCCCCCAGTGTACAAAGTATTCAACGTGGGTCAAGAAATCAGGCAATTAAGGGAGCTGTGGACATGGATGAGAGCCGACAGCCAATGGGGGAGTGCAGAAGGAGCCAGGAAGGCTTGAACCTCCTCTCCCCCTCAGGGAGCTGACTGGTCCACATCCCTCATCCCACTACATGTACAGAACAACCACTTAATCACAATGCTTATTCAAATCAAGCCAATGCACAGGCCTCCGTTTGCTCAAGTACTGACTTTGCACAATCTCTTCACAGTTTAAGGACAGTACTATGATAGGACTGTTGATGACTGAATATTGTATTGAACATTTAAAAAGCTCTGTAATTATAATTGATTTTTTGTCTCCAGTGGCTGCTAAAAATATGGGGTTGAAAGCGCTTTTACTGTCTTTGACCCAGAATAAACATGGTCACTGTGACAATATATTACTTTAAATATTAGTAGAATTAATTTGGGTGTGAGGGCAAGTGTAATGTTTCTCACAGGTTATTGAGTTCATTATGCTGTCTACTGTAAATAAGAGTTTTCTTCATGCACTCAGATTTTAAAGGCTGATTCTATTCCCTGTCCAAATGATGCAAACGAGCTCAGACACAGACAATACACAACCTTTAGATGTAGAGCACCTCTCTTCTTTTCCTGAGTGTGAATTCAGGGTAATTACTGTGGAGAACGGAGAATGTCTCCAGGTGACATTTGACACCCATATTGCTTACACCACACTTATTATAAGGAGACTCTAATGAGAACAGCTCTCATAGGAATGATAAATTGCCTGATTTTTGGCGATTCCATCACCAGCTGATGAAGAAAACAGCTCTTCCATAAACCCTATAACAAGTGCACAAAGCTATGCGTTCACGACTTTGGCAACGCAAGGGCATCAAGTTCTATTTTTGTCCAACACTCGCTGCTCACTATTTGCCTGGGTGCTCTAGCTGTTTGAGGTTGGACTGAGAAGTGGAGACAGAGGAGAGAAAGAGTGTGAATTTTACACTACTGACAGCACACACACCTGCTCCTGGCCTTTTGAAGGGCCTCCAAACACCTGCTGCTGTGGTAGATGGAAAGATAGATTCGCTAGTGATCAGAAACCAGCTTGATCAGTGTTGAAAGCGACTTGGCTGGACCCGGCATCCAATTGAAACACTTCAAAGACAAGAGCTAACAGATCTGGAGCTCAATGAAAACGTGATTATACAATGCAGAATTAACACCCTTTTTCCATTAGGCAATCAATAAATACCATTCCCCTCTGAGAAAGACATTCATATTGTTATTGCTGCAACTGCCAACTGTATTTAACTAGTTTCTTTCCTGGTGTTTGGACCTATTCCCTGGCTTTGAATTATTTACCACAAACGGCAGAGTCCTATGTGCAATTTTTGTCAGTCTGCCACCTTAATTATGTTCAAGTAAAATGATTCATATCACCAAATTGCTGCGTAATTGAGGGGTAGAGTCCCAGGTGTATTATTTTACTGTTATTCACTGGTCACATTTGTGTACAAGATGTTCACACAATTCTGTCAGCAGTCTCCATGGCACCATCAAAGATAGAGATTAGTTGAATCCCTCCTTTAGGGTCTCATGTTGCTGGCAGGGAGATGGTCAGGCTGTTTCTGAGTAAAGGTGGCAACAGGTCCTCTTTTTCCGCAGTAGGATACTGGGCCTGGTCTCTGCTCTGTCTCCGATAATGATCTTTTCATCGGGTTGTTTAGGTGATTTAATGAAGAGTTGCAGGATGGCCTGGCAGTTAGTGAGGTTGTTTCCAAACTGAGGGATCCCATGTGTAGCCATACATATTAAAGTACCTTTCATCAACATAAATAACCACTCATTTCTTCACTTACAGCTGAATAATAACACTTTTATTAAGCAGTAACGCACTAGCTTTTCAGTGCTGCATCCCAACTAGAGAGGGGAAACAGAAGATTTCCTGCTTGAGGGATCAATAAAAGTATATCAAAAATTCAGAGAAGAAAGAGATTTTGTGCAGCCTTGTGGATATTCTTATTGCAGATTGCTGTTCATGTTAATTAACCTCAGCTAACTTCCTGGATGTAAAACAACCTGCAATGCACCACTACATAAAAATTGCCTCATCCTCTGTGATAAATGCAGACATTGCCCTGTAGATGCCTCAGACATGCAGAAGGTAGATAAAATACACATTCCAAAAGGACTTAACTTTGAAGTAAGTGCATCATTACAACACATATATAACAGTGGGTCATAGGATGAAAGCATATAATCCCCTACATCACTTTTCCCATGTTTCCCATGCAGTTTTACACATGATTTGGAGCTCCTTTTGAAGCTTGATTATCAAAGTACTTCTCATGAAACATGCTTTTTAGCTGACAAATATTGCTAATTGTCATTCAACCTGGTGTAACCCACCTTTCTAGCAGTGTTTTTTAAATTAATTCGAATTCAATTCAATGTTTTAATTTAATTTAATTTTAAAAAGTTATGTAAAGATAAATGTAATTTTCCATGATATGATTCCATTTTTTACACACACTGTACATGGCTGCTAATAGAGTTGTCAGTGCCTTTTCAGGTCCATCTGGATTTTCTGTAGCCTTTTGTCACCTCAGTATGAAGGAAAAAAAAACAAATCCCAAATCAAAAATGGGAGCGAGTGCCTCACAGTGTGACCCAGCGCTAACAACATCTTCTGAAAGGATAAGAAAGAGAGGCGAAAGTGAGAAGTGATCACAAAGAGCTGCCACAGTGTTTGTTAGTATTTTCCACCTCTGTGTATGTGTGTGCGTGTGTATATACTTTAGTGGTGTGTTCATCTGGGCTATATATATATATATATATATATATATATATATATATATATATACACACACACACATATATATACATATACATATACATATATATATATATATATATATACATATACATAGCTATAACGGTATTGTATATAACAGTTGTGTTCTTCTATGTGTCAATGTCTGTTTGTGTTAAAGTGTACTGTGAAAGTCTGTGTCTGTGTGTTCTGTATTTACTGTGCATGTGGGTCACTGTTTCATCACCTTTCATTACTGCTGTCCCACTTTTTGCTCTATTGCTGGGGTGTAAATTTGATTTCTTGGTCATTTTTCATCCAGACCCTGAGCAAGGGTCTTTATGTCAAGTTTTCATCAGTAAGTACATGTGGTCACAGTGCCCCCTGCAGGCAAAATGAGGCTCTGCAGTGTCAGAATATGTCATTTACAGAGATGTGTTGAAAATTGTAGATAATTAGACACAGCAGCACCACACATAACTACCTTTTATTTCCATTTTCTAATGGATCATATGCTGATAGCAAAAAACAGCAACATCATACGTTACTTTTACTATTTTTGACATGGTAGTGTTGTATCTACTTGGTGCTCTGCTATAAGAGCTAGGCATAACTAGAACAAAATGTACCATTCAGGAGTGTAATTTTTTTGTACAAGAATGAGAAGAATATGCAGAAAGAAAAGATTATATAACATAATATGTTAGAACTCCAAGCTTTTCAGACTCAGGTAATAGCTTGATATAAATGCAAGTGGCAGCGAGAAGCTTTTGGAAATGCTGCCCCATAATTACAGCAATTGAGAACAGTTTTAACAACGTTAAGTACAGTGAGATAAGTGCTGTTTAAAGAGGAGCCGATTCAGCAAAACAGCTGGAGGGGTTTTTCTATTTCAGAACCACAGACAGACCCTCACCCTCTGAATGTTAAGAATGCATAAAGTATAGAGGCAAATATTGGACAGGTGCAAAATGAAAATCAAATTTACAAAGAAATTACAATTACAATTAAATTAGTTTTTCAGACTATATTGCCTGCCGAGTAAAGCCTGTTAAAGATGAAATAGTCATTCTATAGCTTGACAACAGAGGGAGCTGGCAGCATTTATATTTTCTCTATCTCATCTCTCATCTTGCTGTTTTCATTATGTTTGTCATTACCATAACAGTGACACTAAGTGATGTCTAAGGAAATCAAAACGAGTACATAATGATTATGGCTGCATTATTGTCCACTGCATTTACTGTACAAAAAAGCAGTGTATGCACTAGTGTATGTAAATAATACAAGAGGTAATCTGTTTCTTTTGAAGGTGGGTCTCTGTCATATTTCCTAAAGATAAGGTTCACAAGCAGCCTCCAATTTGCCTGCCTATGTGTCAAGTCCAATTTTGACTCCCTCTTGTTTGGTATCATTGCATCAGGTACTGGTCAGAATCATTCTCATCTCAGTTTCAGCATCTCTGCCCTCACGTCTTTCAATAAACAAGGGCCTCTACTGTACCACAGTTGTACTAGAAACATCTGCACACAGAACTTTTACTCATCACATGTTGTGGCTCTGAAATGACCTTAATTGGAAATGGGAAATGTGCTGCCGGGGGAAGATTCCTCTAGTGGGATGTAAATTTAATGGAGACTCACTCTCCCTGATTAAACATGAGCCACCGGGATAGAGTGTGATTACAAGGGCTATCACCAGGTATTAGAACTTGACGGCATTTAATAGATGCTGCTGGACTTTATTAGCTGTGGTTGTAATTAAGAGGAATTCCCGCATTACTTCATTTTAAAGCGGCAGCCAGTCTGACTCCTTCTGTCCTCCTCCTAGACAGCTCTGTGCTGTGCTTTGAGTGGGAGGAGGTCACAAGCTCTGTGACCTGTACACTCCTCTGTCAAACAAGCACCCAGTCAGACTGCTTTGGGGTTGTTTTTTTTTTGTTAGACTGCATATGCGGAAAAGTCAATGTAGGAGCTGGAACTATTAGTTGATTAATTGCTCCATCAATCAACTGAAAATGAATTGACAGCAATTTTAATAACCAATTAAGTCGTTTCTTAAGCAGTTCCAGCAATTCACTAGTACCAGCTTATAAAATGTAAATATATGATGGTTTTCTTAGTCCTCTATGATAGTAAACTAATTATCTTTGGGATTTGGACAGCTGGTTGAAAAACCTGGATGCAGAGACTTTCTGATGGGCATTTTTCACTATTTTCTGACATTTTACAGAGCAAACAATTAATCAGTTAATCAAGAAAATGATGTTCAGATGAATTTATAATGAAAATAATTGTTAATCTGTGTGAGCGTTGATGTTAATGTGTTGTTTTTTTAGCATCGCTGATACTTTATGTAATTACCATGTGTAGTTTAGTGAGCCATCCTGCCTTCCATCTATGGAAAGTTTGGAACTTGATGGAGCTGCCACTGATACCTTACACATCCAGCAAATGAGCTAAGCTACTGGAGGCTAATTTTGTTCTCAGCATACATTCAGGCCGCACAAAAAGAACACACAAAAGTGAGTTTGTCCCATCCTGAGTACACAGGAAAAATTTAAATTCGCCCCCAAAACATAAGATTTCTTTGATGCAGTGTTTGTTTTGGGGGTTGACCATATATACCACCAACCATTGTGGACAGTGACATCACCAGAAAGTCAAGCATAACTTGATTAAACTGGAATCCCTTTGAGTGCTTTAACAGCGTTTTTACCATCAAGCCATATATAATTTCATGCTGTTCTTCTCCAGGAGAGACAATTTATTACATCAATGCACAGAGGTTTCCCCCAGACAACTAGGAATGGATTTGCAAACAGTTTTCTTGATGATTATATTTTATGTGGAAATTCTCTTTTGATCACAACAAAATTTCAGCCTATATGCTAAAGGAATTTCACTATGAGATCATTATTGCGGTTGCAGTATAAGTTACAGCTTCTGAGTATAAGGTTTCACATGCGTTTGAAAGATCAATACAAGTGTAGGCCACCATGTACTGTAGCTCTATAATGTACCTAAAATGAAAAAGGTGTTTGGCAACTATTTTCTCCCTCCTACCCCCCATGGGAACCCACTGAGGCTATTAATCCAATAAACTGCTGTTGGTTGCAGTACCTTGACAGCCGCTTGCCTCCACAGATGAGCTGCGTCTGCTGTGAAGATGTATGGGGCCCAGGGAGAGGAAAAGTTAATTTGACTTGACCTTTCTGGTATTTGAAACAAACTGTTATTTAGGACTTGATGCCTCACTTCTCACGCCCTGGGAGCTGTTATTAAGTGTGAGGGCAGCCAGACAGACTCCTCTTCAGTTTTGTAATGAACCCCCAACTTTCATGTTTATTGCTCTGCCACCCGTTTTCCATGCTGAGCACGAGCCAGAATTGAGCTGGACTGGAACAGTGGAGGAAGAGATGGTAAAGATGAGATTTAAACTTAATTAAAACTTTTTTTCTAGAGAGATGCAAACACTGAAAATCTCTCTTCAGTTTACTTAAAAGAAAACACTTCCGATATTTGGTATTACTGTAATATTAATATACTATATAATAGTATATTCATAGTTATATTAAAATGTATTGATCTATTTTGTGTACCTAGCCTCATCATCTTTGCTTATAGTGCCAAATCTGATTACATCTGATCACTTTAATGAATTGGGAAAAGCCTAAATAAGTAACCTAAAGCTGGTTCATGAGTATTCATACAGTCATTATATAAGTCAACCACTTTGGTTCATACTGAAATATCTTAACAACTAGACATTGATGGTCCCAAGAGGAGCAACCCTATTGACATTGGTGGCCACATGACTTTTCCTCTGGCGCAAACAGCAGGCTAACACTTTTCGTGGAATATTTTGACATATACTGTAGATGGATAGCCAGGGAATTTTGTACAGACTTTCGTGGTTCCCTGATGATGTTTCCTAATGACTTGTGTGATCCACTGACCTCTCCTCTAACGCCTCCATGAGGTTAACATTTGTGGTTTTTGGTGACATGTCTCAACAACAATTGGATGGACTGCCATGAAATTTGGTACACATGTAGCACCATCATCATGTAGTGTCATCATCAGCTAAATATATATAAATATCAGCATATTAGCATTGTCACTGTGAGCATGTTGATGTTAGCATTTAGCTCAAAGCAACACTGTGCATATAGTCTTAAAGAGCTGCTGCATCTTAGTCTTGCTTTCTGGAATAGACATTTGAAATTGGTGACTACTGAAAATGATGTTATACAGTTACAATTGTGCCCATTTTCATTTATCTAGAAAAAAGGATTTTGTGTCGCCCACTGGCCAAAACATTCAGAGAGTAATAACTTGTTTTACTTTAACTGGTGCTTTTGTAAGGAACCTTAATTTCAGCTGAGTAAGGCTCACATTAAGTAGTTCTTATTGGTGTTAGACGAGGAATTGATTTGTTTTAAATCAGGATTAGCTGTGTCATTGAATAGGAAATGCCAATAACAAATCTGTTTGGCAGAGGTAACTACAACAGCTCAGACAGTCTGTACCAAACAGCCAACAGCTGTACACAAATTAAACCAGGCACATTTACTCACATTAGCACTATTGGTTACTTCAGATCAGACAACAAGAAACCCTTAACTCTCACACACACCTTTTAGCACTCCAAGTCAATCATCTTCAACTATCAAGAGCTCTGTGCAGTCTGATTTGCAGCTGAAGCACTTTTATACATAATCAATAAAATAGATTTTCAGACCACCTCATTTTCCTCCTTCTCATTTTGCTCTGTACGATTACAGTAAACAGCTGATTTGTAATATTGAAAGTGGTGAATACATTAAGTACAGTACAAATATCAATAGAAATATAGCTATAGAGGTTAGATTATCAAATAAAGCAATTGTTACCTCCAATTACTCAGTGGTGTTGGAATGACAATGTCTGTTGGCCTATTGGTTGACCCTTTTGGTCCAGACTGAAGCCTTTGGATGATTGCCATGGTATTTTGTATAGACATTCATGGTCCCCTGAGGACAAATCCTACTGACTTTGGGGATCCTGCGACTTTTTCTCTGGTGCCACCATGACGTTTAGTTTAGTTTTATTGTGAAATAACAACTATTGGATGGATTGTCATTAAATTTGGTACAGACACTTATGTCTCCCTTGTGACTTGTCAGTACTTTGGTGATCTGTAAACACTTCATCCAGCACCGTAGTTAGGTAAAAATTTATATTTGTCCTTCATGACCAAATACCTGCAAAACGAATGACATTTCCATCAGCCTCAACTGTACTACACTAGTTTAGTGCTAACTAGCAATGTGCTAAACTGAGATGGTGAACATGGTAAACATTACCTGCTAAACATCAGCATGTTAACATTGTCAGTGTTAGCATGTTAGCATGCTGATGTGCTGACTCTTAGTCTTAGTATAAGAGGCATTCTTTTTAATGCCTTCATTTTTGTTTCAGATTTGGAAACAAACGTGACAGCAGCACAAACAACATAACATATATCAAATAGCTTCCCTGCTCAGACTTACTACTATTCTTATTTACACCAATTTTATTATCAAACAATTATGTTTTGCATTTCTATGAAACATATTTCATTTAACCTTCAAGGTCTACTCTTCCATCAAATACATTTTCTAAACAATATCAAGCAATTTCCTGTTGTATCGTTTCTGCTGGCTACAAGCTAAATGTTTGTCAGGTATTTAGTTTAGCCACCCTAATGATCCATATAGGTCCATCACAGCACAGTTGGTTGGAATGGCATATCACATAATGTCTTTTATGGTTGCATTTACTTTGTCCCAGAAACCCCAGAAAGATTGTTTGACCTGGAAACTGGCTACTCTAGCGTCCCTCATTATTCAGCATGAATAAACATGTAAGAAAAGCACAAGCCTTTCTTTGCGGTGCACTAGAACATTCACTGTACATGGAAGACTAATCGCCTCTCCTCCGGATCAGCGTCTATCAGTCTCTGGGTAGAAATAGGGATTCAAAAGACTGCACTGATGCAGGAACCTCAAAGGATACCTGGTTTTTGCACTTCTTTATTGCTCATACACACTTATCTCTATTCATATACAGCATGTGAACGTGTGTTAGAGAGAGAGAGAGTTGTCATGTGGTGTCTTGGAGCATGGACGAGTTTGATCCTCCTCTGTGTTCACAGATAAAAGTCTATGAGTCACTGACTGGGATCTTTTAATGATCTCACCCGCTCCACCTATTTCCATCTCCCTGTCTTTCTATCAATAATAGCACACTCTCCGACTGAATCTTCATGTTCTTACCATACTAAGCTACTGAAAATTGACTACATTAGTTCCCAAAAGACAGCTGGCAGCTGCCGAGCCCAAATGGGACTCACGCAGACACACACAAATCGTGACATGGAACAATATAATTCATAAGTGACATGTTTCTAATGTTTCTCCATCAAACATCCTGTGCTGCTCTTTTAGCTCGTTCACTGTGAGCTCTTGCACTTCATCCATTACCTCCCATCCGCTGCTCCTGACATTTCCCATTCTGAAACCCAAACACATGAGGAGTGGGAGGCAATGGAAAATAGTCAAGGATCCAGTGAATTTGGTTGCTGAGGGACGTCAGAATGGGTGTAGGCAGAGAGTGTTTTTAGAGCTCCCTGTCCTAGTTAGGTAGGGCAGGGGATTCTAGCTTGAGTGTGAGGTAGAGTCTAAGCAGTGAATTATTCAGTGCGGATTCCTTTAGGCATGCTCCCACTCAGCAGATTTTACACACACACATGTATGTCTTTAAAGACATTAAAGCAGGGTCACAGGGACAGCAGAGGCATTCTCGGATCAATACTGAGCGGCCCAATCTGTACCACTGACAGTGATCTGCTTCCCTCTGATGTATGATCTGTATGTACATTATGGCTTTAGCTTGGCAGTTACACGTGGAATGACATGGCAAAGCTATACATAGAGGGTGTCAAGCACAATTTCAGTTGACCAGCTGCTACCAATGAGTGTGTTGGACAGATCTCTCAGTTTGAGAGGGTTATGAAACTCGATGTGAAGCTCTGAATTGTCACTTCAGGTTTCAAAACCAATTTCTGTTGTTGGTGGAAAAAAAAAAGACCTAGCAGAGAAGAGTCTCGGGACACTCAGCAATGCGTTTTAGCACCTCTCACTCGCCTCATGGATGAGCCTGAAAATGTTGCCCACTTCAAAGCAGTGCAATTTGAACTGTGATGACTTTGGCAAAGTCAAAGACAGGACATGTAAACAGAAGAGGTGATGTGAAACGTAAAGTTACCAGAAGCCTTACCTGCATGTCAGTCAATCTGTTGGTCAATCACTGGGAATTTAAGTCTCAATCACTTACAGCTGACAGGACACTGAGACACTGAACAGCTGAGGTACTATTATAAAGATAATTGGCAATTTATTGAGGGCTGTATTGAATTAAAACATAACAGTTGATGATATATATTTGCCAGGTATCATAGGACCATAAGAATGTGTAGCGTCTCATCATTATCTCAATTATTTCAATAAATTACACCCCAACACAGACAACACTTACAGTAAACCGATCTTTGGCATGTTTATTTTACTCTCTACATTTTATTATGTCAGTAAATTTAATATGAGAATTATAATTTGATTATATTTTCTATATCCACAGACTTATGAAGGAGCCTACAGGCCTATGAATGTGAAATTGCATTATTCTCAGTGATTACTAATGAAATTTTGACCACTCTGCCTTTTATTCAGTTTTGAATTACATTAGATTAGTTTTTCAACCACATCATGAAATAAGCAGCACATGTTAAAAGTAGAAGATGTTACTGTGATACAAAATAAACAAACAAACAAACAAAATGTACAGTAAGAATGAATGCAGCTTCTGTTAATCAAAAAGTCTGATTTATTTGCCATAAAGTATGTATTTTTGATGTATTTGTGAGTAAAGCAGATTGCATTTGATCTCATGGGTCATTCTTTTTATGTGGATAATATTACCTGTTGAGTTACAGAGCCCCTCCAGACATGTTTTAAGATGTCTATAAAATACTCTAGTTTGAATGATCATTTGTGTCTAATATGTTTTTTCCACAAAAAAGTTCAGTTAATATTTTTTAATCTACTCCTTCTATCTCACTAAAAATGCCAGAATCTATGAATATGTAAATATTGCTCATTTCAGAAGTTGTTGCTGTGGCCAAAATATGTCTCCTACTTCACTGAAAAGTCCATTCTCAGTGTCTGTGCAGCTTCGAGTTTCCACATCACACTTATATAATTTAAATACTGGACCACAATTGGCTCCGAACTAGTTGTAACAACTTATGCTTGTAGATACAAGCCTTAAACTCAGTGCACACAGAGAACCCCATCAGCATGATGAATGTGAAAACAGCCTTTTAGTGCCAAACTCTGCACATACATCATTCTGCACAGTGAAGCTCAGCATCACAGTGAAGGAACAAGAAGTAAAACACATTTTTGAGTGGAGGGGTACTTTAAACTTAATATTGCACAGGAACATCTTAACACTCTATACACATCCAAACATAATAGAATACATGTGATCTGCTGTATATCTCTTTGATAACGAAATCAGCATTTTCAGAAAAAAAACAGTGATGAAAAACTGTTCAGGTACATTTTAAGTCTCAAACAAAAATTCAGGAACATAAAAGTAGGGGGGGGGGGGGGGGGAAGCCATCAATAGGCTGGATTACAAAGTGGGCTCAGGGGCCCTTAAATGAGCTTAAATTGCAGGGTTTCCACGTGGTACCCTAATAAAAGAAGCACTAGTTAGTGTCATTATTATTTAATTCACTTGAAAACACTTCAATTAGAGTATTTAAGAGCTATCAATCCCCTGCCCCACAACACCGACCCCCAACCTCAACTGCATCGGTCCCATCATATCTGTCACAGAGTTTGCTTGCACGCTGCCAGGTCAGTGCATCCGTTCCGTCAGTCCCATGCGGAGCTTCTTTTGCCCCGGAGGGGGGATCACACGGCCACGGGGAGGTCGGAGAGGACAGCCGGGCTCACCAGCTTCGGGACAGGGGGGTTGGTGGTGGGAGGTGGTTGTGATGCTGTAGGTGGACTGATGGATGTGTGACGTTGGCGAATTGCAGCAATTGCCAAACTGTACGTGAGGAGAGACCAGCCAGGACGCGCTGGATACAGCAGATTTGGGGAGGGAAGGCAAGTGGAGGAAAGGGGGTGGGGGGACACGACAGAGGAAGGAAAAAAAATCATCAACAGGGAGTTGGATGGAGGCGAGGGGACAGAGCGCAGGAGACCGGTCTGAAAACATTGAGGGTCCCATCAAGAGGTCTGGTGTCTGCACCAAATCAGCTTCAGGGATGTAGTCGAAGCGGTTTCGAGCTCAGCCCATCCGAGCTCATCACCATGAAGAAACACTCCGCAAGGGTTGCCCCGCTGTCCGCCTGCAACAGTCCGGTACTCACCCTCACCAAAGTGGAAGGTAGGGAGAGTTCATATCGATTCAGACCGTTTGCGCTGCGCACTGGGGCTGATGTGTCTGTCTCTTGGGCCGCCTGTAATTGCAGGCTGCACAGAATACCCTAAATTTAGAAACCTCCTTCTGTTGATCTGATGGGGGATTTCAGTTGAAATATTTCAGTGAATGCTACTCACGTTTCTCTTTCAAGCCTGGTGGATTTTTAGACAGAGATTAACTTTTGGAAAAATCTTACAGTGAGGAAGATAAAATAGAGTAAACGAAGCGCGCAAGTTACCGTTAAATCCATTTTGGCGCGGGTAGCCCAACATTTACGCAAACAATTTGCATCGGACACCACCAATTTTCTGCATGCAAATTCCGTTAAATCTCATTATCTGTTTACTGTTTCCTGTCGTGATGTGATGTGTTGCTGAAAACACAAAAAATGAAGCCCTGAAATATTCCTGTATTCTCCAAATTATGTTATAGACGCATTGATTCTTTTGACTCATGCTTGCCTGATGAATACTGTGCTAAATTTACTGGTCAGTAGGGAGGATCTTAAGTTGTTATTGCAGCAGGGATTCCCCTCACACTCTCCACCCTCCACTCAGTCACTGGCTACAAGAGTCCCAGCTAAATGCCAGAGCATCACGCCAGAGCAGCCAGGACAGGAACACAGCAGTAAACATGTTAATGGTCCCTGTAAATGACTGATCTTCAGTCCGCCTCTGGTTGGGTCTCCCTGCTTTGTCTGATCCGCAGGAGCACAATAATGAAACTGACATTTCCTGCTCACATCATTAGTAGGGACACCTCCTCTCTTCTGGTGTATTGATGATCCGTGTGTGTTGGTGCATCACCTCCAACACACCTGTCCTGACATCTCAAACGAGTATTGAGTCATAGCTTCCTTTCTGGCTGTACAGTGCGGCTCTTCCGATCTCCTCCTCAGCCTTATTCCTTGCAAAGGGGGCGAAGTTATGCATTTTTTAATCTACCCCTCAGCACAGAGGGCTACTGAATGTCTCAGTGCTTGACATAAGTGCAGAGTAAATACTGAATCACAGTGGAATTAGCTGCCCTTTTCACAACGCTCTTAAACAGAACAATGTTATGCCTTGCATCTAAGAAATCCCAAACTCATTTGCATCTCTTTGGGGGCCTTAAGAAAAAATAATGAATTAATAAATTATTAATTAAATAAATAAATAAAACGTGTATAAAGACACATTCTTAGCATGCATTTACTTCTACAGCTTTTATTATTTTATTATTTTTAATTACACGTCATGCTACATGAGAATAGAGGTTATGATGACTTACAGGTAAAATTACAGTTGCTGTTATGGAGATAATTTGCCAAAATGTCTGTGTGGCCTCTATAAAAACCTGTTTTCAAGTTAGATTTAATGTAAAAGTTAATTATGAGGACGAATATCATTTACACAGGTGAAATTGTTTACTTCTCACCCACTGTTACAGGACTTCTGGTAGTCTGAACTTAAGCTTGCTGACTAAGACCTGTCAGTGAAGCTTACTGTCTGTCTGTGCTCTTGTTGTTTGGGATATTAATGTGAAATTATCTGGAAGGTACTTCATTATTCATAATTTATGACTAGACCAGCTGCTAGAATATGAATGAAGCATTTCCATCCAATTTCACAAAGCACTGCAAAAATCTATCAGATTAATTTACAAGATTTTGCAGTAGTTTAAACTGTGTTGCATGTTTTCAGTCACTGTGAGGCCCCCGAATAATCACTACAGCTTTACCACCAACGATTGTAAGCTTATTAGCGTGAATGTCAGCTCAAAATATTTTATTTCCAGAATGAGATGGCAGGCTGTTATTTTACAAACTTAAATAGAGAGTATTAACAGAAGCAGCGGTGCAGTGACACACGGCTGGGGATAGAGAAATGATTGTAAATGTGTGTTTGTCGGGGGGTGATACAGTATTGTCAATTGTTGAAGGGAGTCAAAGCTGTAGAGTTTATGATGTGAGCGTTCGCCTCCCCATTTCAGCAGCTGCTTTGAAGAAGGAGGGAATCACAGGGGGCCACAGCGGATCAACACACAGCTTTTCAGAGACTGTGCTGCTTATGTAACACCAACTCCAAAACCTCTGTTCTCTGCACTAACAACATGCGCCTGACTGTCAAAGTTATTTTTTTTTTCAGTTAGGGATCTTCAGTGGTCCCCTTTTTTTCTCCTTCTTTCATGTGTCCGGTTAACATTCCCGGTTCAACATAGAATCAGTGTCTTTAAACAGCACATACAAGGCTGATGTCACACCAAATTCAGATCACAGGTTTTCTTACATCTTTGGTGCTGTGACTTCAGTTTCTACAGGAAGTATCAAGTCAAGATGTGTTTGGAGAGAAAGGTGGGGCTGCCACCCAACAATAGTGACATCAGGCTAAGTGACACAATTGCTACCTCGCGGCTAGTTACACAACAATCTATCATTCGGCAGTTGATTCTATTTTCCGTTAGTGTTGGCTGATTTTTCTTTGTAACAAAAGTCCATTTCTGGTCAGATGCTGCTGTCTCTTTCAGCCACAAGTTTGATCCATTGTCTTCATCTAGACTATTTATCTCATCCTCTATGTGTTCTTGTGACAAATTCACCCAACCAGCGGCCCATGGAAGATGATCATTGATTTCTCTTCAAATGTGTTTTTAGTGATGATGTCCGTGGGGAATGTCTTTGTTGTTCCTGTGCTGTCAGTGGCAGGGGTAAGAAGTTCATAAAAGTCCCTTTAATCTCTATAATCTCATTAAAATCTTTGAAACAGAGCAGGCATCTTTTACAAGAGTGATTTGGCGTGTGTGCATCTCCCAGGAAGCTGGTTGTATTTCACCACACCAAACCTTTCCCCAGGACTCCATATACCTTGAATGACAAACATATGTAGAGCTCTGGGTCAAAATGTCCAGATATTGAAACCATTTAAGATATTGAATCTTAGTGAAAAAGTGTTTTCCAGTGAGGTGATGCACATTACCTGCATGTTTCTTTAATTAAACCAATGCAAGAATTCTTATGGAGGATAGTTATTCTCTCATGGACAGTCCAATTTGCTTTATCCTGTCTGCTTCAAGATCTTAAAGATGTTTTGAGAAAAACAGAACTTGAAAATGATTTGTGTGGATACAGCTTGAAGTGATGGATGTAACGTTGGTTATTGGCCTCTCTGCCCTGCTCTTTGTGCACAGTTAATGATCGTCAAATTCATCTTAATAAAATATGAGCATTTAGCAGCAGGCCAGCAGCATTTACCTCTAAGCAAGTGAGCAAAAAGCGAATCATTCAATATGAATGATTTTGTCCATTTGAGGTGCAGAACACACAAACCTGAATCATCACAAAAGCAGTATGATTTGGGTACTTCATGTACATTCACAAAGCGCATAAACTCAATCTTGTGTGTACATTTGCATGTGTCTTATTTGTATGTAGATTTTCACTAAGGCCTTGTGTGAATAGCAACAACCTCAGCATGTAGATGAGGCTGCATCGAGGGTCAAACATACACACATGTATCTTAAACCTTCATTACTTGTGTTAAAAGATCACCGGAAGCAGTGAAGACGTTACATTTGGAGTTTTCCTCTCTGTGCTCTATTGATATGTAGGGTCGTACTTTTATCTTTTGAAGATAATTGATGTTGACTTTCATGATAGTCAAAGGACTAAAAGCGAGGCTTCTCCTTCAGTCTAAATTCATTTTAAAAGCAGCTGAAACAGGCCTCTCTTGAGCTGAATACACAATGACAGGGCTTTTACTTTATTAAGAGGTGAGCTTTTGCTCAGGGTAACCAATGTAGAGTGTGTGCAGAGAACGCTATCAGTTTACATTGGATTGAGAGAGATTTATTGAATAGATGAATTGATGTTTAGTGGTGATGTGAAATGCTAAATTGATTCATTGTATGAGTTCATTTGTGGTTAGCTGTCATGGCTTCCGTGCTGCATATCTCATTTGTGTGTTTCGCACAAGAAATGCCTTCTGTGACACTGTAGTAGTGTTTCATCTTTGAGCAAAACCCCCTGCAAAAATGTGTAAAGAGGAAGCTCTGAGCTATAATCCTAAATTGAGGGAGTTGATCTGAAAGCTTTCTTCACGTTGCCTATCCTCTCCAGATTTCAAATGCAGCCAGCAGACCAGATGGTACAGTTGTGGTATACCTACTAGAAGGCTAATTATTCCAAACAAAATATTTCCACCATGTCTAATGCCTGAAGCTTTTAGTAGTAATTGTGACCAGCCTGGAAAATATGTCAGCACAAATGTGTGCTGTGTGCTTCATTGCATTTCATCTGTGAAAATCACTGACTTAGCAGTTCATTCCATCTAAATCTTTTTTTTTTACTTTAATGAACTTCCTTTTGCTTTTGATGCCATTTAAAAACTAATCAGTCTTCAAACTGTAATGGTCATCTTATATAAGTGATGTAATGGGTTAAGATGTATCTGAAAACAGTAAAGTCCTAAGTCAGGTTTATGTAATTCTGATAGAATCCCTCCCTTATCAGTGGCCTTGGGGGAGGGAGTAAAACCGCTGTTTTTGGGCAGACACTCAGAGTACATCTGCGGTGGTTGCCTATCCATTACTTCAACAGGGATGCTGTGGCCAATCTTTTAAATATTGATTTGTCACGTTAAGTGCCGGGACTCTTGCCAGTCTGTTAAACTGCAGGTCCATCACACTATATTCACTGCTATAAGGAACTGCAAGAGAGAGGAAGGGATGCTTGGGGGACATACTGTTGGGCAGTGTACCCAGTGCCAAATATGAGTAATCGTTATTGTGCTGCTGTAACACACAGTGCATGGACACGCACAAAACATTCTGGGTTGCTTGCACGCAGTGTTTTGGCGTGTCACTAACCAATGAGGCACCATGGGGCGGCAGCGTTGACCTGTATCATGAGCATCTGTTGAACCAGCTGGGCAGGTCAGGACAGTGACAAACAACAAGTCCTCTATACGTGGTGAGGAACTCGCTCCGTTGTCCTTTGAGGTTGAAGGAGAAACCGGTTCGGGTATTAAGGAGAGTGGGATCAGTAACAGCTGTCCCGCCCTTGTCTGCCCTCCTGGGCCTTTGTCCTGTCAGCCCATGTGGTCCCACCTATCAGCCGGGTGAAGCAGCAGGGTGTGTTTTCCGCCTGTCTCTCTGGTGTGTTATTGAGCAGGACAGGCTCGTCAGATGAGCCTGCTCTGGTGTGTTGAAAGGCCTCCGACTGACAGCTTGGCCTGACCAAGCTGTCACAGTCAAGTATCACAGGCTCCCACTGTCTCTCAGGCATTAGAGATTACAAAGACAGTCACTGCTGTCTGTCTGTGTGCTGCCTGTCTGTCTGACCTGTCTGCCATGACCAAACCACCACCCTTCCTAAATATGACATCTGTAGTTCACAGTTCATAACAAATCGCTAGAAATTGTCTTACTTGGTAAACAAATACAGACTGTAGGTCTAACAGCTTTTAAAGCTCAGCCTTTGACTTGCATGTCAAAAATGACAAACCACATAAGTCATCATGGGTTTGAAGGATTTATTTTAAGGTATTGATTTCACGATTGATGTTGTGTGACAGCCAGAGAGTTGAACAAGTATTTTGCATTTCTATCTTCCATTTATGTAAAAAAGCTTTTAGTTTTTTTATCGTCTGAAAAGGCTAATTTATGTTAACTGTGCGTGTAGCCAAACGAGGACTTCACACCATAATGATTTATTATGAGCATGACAAGGTGAGTAAGATGCCCTAGTCAATTCATATTCATCACCAAGCAGAAGTCTAGTAGACAGTAAGACAAGTAGAGGAGTTCCTTTGAAGTGTGTATCGGTGATTGATCTGTTTTCGCTCTTGAATCACTGAGGCAGAGCGCTGCAGTACACTTTTACTCCCACGGAGGTGTCGCCAAACAACCAAACTGACAAACCTCTTTCTTTCCTAGTGTCTCTTAGTTGAGGTCCAAGCAAAGCCCTCCCAACACTTATATGACCACCCTGGCAAACCAACACTCTGCTCAGCAGCTGAGGCAAGCCTGATGCTATCCTCACTGCTGCCTGCGAGGATCTTTGTTCTCGCACTGGGAGAGGCAGGGCAACAGAGAGTGAGAGAGTGGGGGAAAGCGTGGGCGGTTGCCTGTTCAGGGAAAGAGGGACATAGCGGGGCTTTCTCGGCCTGTCATGGCCTGGTTCTGTGAAGTGTGAGAGCAGGCAGTCAGGCAGAGCTCTGCTGGCACGTTTGGGATTTGCAGCTATCAGCAGGAGAGATCTGCACTGCAGAGACTGCAGGGGGAGGGAGGAGAACGGAGTGGGAATGACGGTGGACGGGAAGCAGGGAAGCGTGGACTGAGATGGAAGAAAACTGGACAACTGGCTAGCTAATGGGCAGATAAATCTCAACACCAATCGGAGCGCTTCGACCCCACTGGAGTGGGACATATATTCAATACCCGGCCTAGGAGGTGCTCAGCTCAGTGAACTAAAACACTGGATGCAGACAAATGACCATATAAGATAAAGATTGATTTACTGTACCTTTAGTGGTAAAGAATTATCTACAGCTTTTCACACAGGGAGAGATGTCACCTCAAAGAAGCAGATTTTCCTCCTGAAATGTTAATTTAAGAAAAAAACAGACGTATGGTTAGCTGTGATAAAGACCCAAAAAGGCTGAAACATTGTCCTTTCTGTCAATTAATGCTTAAAGAATTATAGAAAAATCTTCTTTCTATAGTCTTGAGGCTACCTTTACCTCTGCATATTGAATTCCATGGCACTAGGATACCTTAATTCAGCTGAGTGGTTGGGATGAATACATTTCAGGAGGCAACAAGGAGAAGCCGTAACCAGCTGTCAGAGTGGATCCCAGGCCGGTCCTACGAGGATGCCAAACACTTCCCCCCTGTCTACAACGATTTCACAGATGCCTTTTAGTTTCATTAAGGTACATTTGGACATTGAATGTGTTGAATGAGTCAAGATGTTTTCATCCTATGTTAAATCAACCATCTTTGCTAGTACAGTAATGCACAGTTTGAGCCTAATCTGCTTTTGTATGCAATAGGCTCAGACAGTCTTTATTATAAAATGATATAAAAATACATGAAATGAGAGTAAGGATTGCATTGCAGTCACTGTACTGCATTCATCTTGGTGTCACCAGCTGACCTTGACAGTTGACATTTGATTAGAAACCGTTAAGGTTAAGAGCTTTCAGTTAATCATTTAGCAGTTACAGTAGGAGACTCTTTCTGGGTGTTTCAGTCATGGTAATAACAGCTTCAAATGTCATTAGTGGGGGAGCCTTTCTATCTCGCTCAGTCACTCCACTGACCCAGCTCTCTCACACTGATGAGTTCGGCGGGGCTCCATATTGTTCATCACCGGCAGTCAAGGTTCATACAGTATCATTTGTCACCGTCAAGCTATGTGTAAAAGAGGTGCAATCCCTTTAAATCATAAATGCTCCAGTGAGTAACAAATTAATATACATTGATGCCTCAGCATTTAATCATAGCAGCTTTAAATAATAATTTATACAAATGTATTTTATTTAATTAAAGAGAGAATGTGTTATATGTGAGTATCATAGTAATGCCTTCACTGAGGAGTGTGGGCTGTGTGACAGAAATATCACTAATGTTGTCGTGACACTTCGCTAAGTGTGTTGACATATGCCAGAACTGGAAATGCTTAGCTGGGCCCCAGTGCCTCTCTGGGGGCTGATTGGCTCGGCCCATCACTGCATTTGGAAGATTAAACCATACTGCAGTACGGAGCAGTGGCCAGGGCCACGGGATGTGGGATGGAGGCCCAGGAAGGACAAAAACTGGGCAGCGTAAACAAGAGATGACCTTCAGAACAAGACAAAGAGACTCGGAGCTCAAAATAGAGAAACTCAATTCTCACTCTTGTGTCCAAGACTTTGATAGACATCTGTGTGTGTCTGTGTCTTATGGGTCTTTGCTGATTCATCATTTTGTTGCAACAACAGACAATGATCTTGAATCATCTTTCATTGCTGCCAAATTTGCCTCAGGACTGTTAGTGCTGTCAAGTGCTTTTGCCACAGCAGAGAGTATTGTTAAGGGTGCCCAAACAGTACAGTATAATTTCATCTTAATTGCAACACGTTTTCTTTTTTTTTTGTAATATAAATAGAAAATGAATCTCTTGTGCATTCAGCAGAGAGCCCGGGGAAGCCAAGGCATTAGCATCGAGGGTGATAGTCATCAGGGAAGTTAATCTGTGAAATGATGAGACCACCTGGCAAGGTCATAGGCAGCTCTCCCTGGAAGAATGAGCCGCCTCATTGGGTGTGATGGATGCCCTCTTATTCAGCTATTTTGTAAAATGCACAGCGAACCTTATATTAGATAGTAGGTTTCCCTTTGATTACACGGATCGCCTCAACATGAAGACAGACTACAGAAGGTATGGAGCTAAACTGAGACAGGACAGCTGAATAATATATTAAGGTTCAGTGTCTTGCTGATATGAGTCTGTGCCAAACAATAATCATCTTCACAGTGTAAGGCCACATTCACACCGAATCTGGCAATGCAGAAAAAACAGCAGTCCCCCCATTCATTTGAACGGGGGTAGTGCATTTAGGCTGCGGTAGTGGGGACTGCTGGGGTTCAGCAAAAAAACGCAGCGGCAGTCTGGCAAGAAGTTGAGCTGGAATCCACTTTTGCTGAAATGCAACCTAACACTGTGATGGCCAATCACGTAAGCTGGCAATCAGAGTGAAGACGCCCATGCGAAGAAGAACCTTGTTTACTTGTTGACTTTGTTATCGGCTTCCAGACTCATTTTAAAAAAGATGAGAGAAACAGAGAGAGAGAGCATGAGGGAGCTGAGTGCACGAGAGAGAGAGAGAGAGAGAGGGAGAGAGAGAGCAGCGGTGATCGAGCGAGCTAGAGAGTGAATGAAAAGAGGGAGCGGCGGTAGCAAGAACAAAGCAGTGAATCAGAGAAATAAAACGTTATTTTCTGATTGTTTCATGGCGGTTACTAAAGCACAAATAAACACGCGCACACATCCGCACACCTCCGCACACCTCCGCACACCTCCGCACACCTCCGCACACCTCTGCACAACCCTGGGGGAAGGTGCCATATTTGATGTGACTGCAGCCTAACTCCAACTTAAGTTAGATTTATTCTTGTCTCATAGAGGCCTTTTGAAATGTGTTCTGTATTCCAGTCAGCAGTGTACAATGCAGATGAATTGGCAAAAGGCTCCCTGCGGCACATCATTACCTCTGGAAACACCATTAGGGAGATCCCTCATTTTTAACTTGTTGGAAGGCAGGAAGCTATGAGGGATGCATGGAGCGTATTATACATTAATCATTATGAAACATAGCTGATATAGGGTTGTTGTCCTCTGGCTGCTCTGATTGTAAAGTCGTGGTCTTGGAGTTTTGTTCTCTGTCTGTTCGGCTGAAAGATGGTCAAAATGATTTAGTAGGGCTTTGCTGGTGATAGTGTTAATGTTCTTTGTTATCTTCAGTCTTAGCCAAGATATGTTCATGTATTGACAATACACAATGTAATCGAGAGATAAAGAGAGCCTGTCTAAATTAAGTGCTGCTGCATGAATAATGTAGCTTGTTTTATCAGCAGAGTAAATGTCCATTTAGAGGACCTGAGGAATTGAAGGATCATCTTGGATGTTGTGTTCTAGACAATGTATCCAGAAGTAACTTAAATGACTCGAGGGAACAAAATGACCTTGGGAAGTGAATCAGTTTTGAAGCACAGAGTGGGTGTGAGTGGGACAGAAAGCAACACAGCAACATTTTGCTTGGATTCACACGTTATTGAAGAAGTATGGAGGCTATCAGGTTTTGACAGGAGCAGTAGAAGGTTAAGTGTTGTTATGTGTGTGCAGTCTGGTACACACACACACACACACACACACACACACACGCACACTTCAGAGGACATTACATTGACTTACATTCATTTCCTGGAGACTTATCCTAACCTTAACCATAACCACCACATGCCTAACCCTAACCCTTACCTTAACCTTAACATAACCCTAAACTTACCTTAACTTTAAACCAAGGAAACAGGTTTACGTCTCCACATACCTGGACGACACACACACACACACACACAGACACACATACACACACACATACACACGGACACGCACACACACGTCATTGTAACTCATGAGGTGGAGAGGAGCTGAGGTCGTCTTGGATTGGATATCAGATCTGCCCTCTTTTGTCCTTTGTTTGTCTGCAGCCTGTCACACTCGATCACCACACTTTTAACTCAGATGTCTGATTGATTACCTTCAAGTTCAATTAAACTGTGAAAGCAGCTATTTTTATCTTGAAAAAGATTTCAGGACCTGAAGTGACTCGCTAAATAAAAGAGATGGATAATAGAGTCTCAGGGATGAGTAGTAAATTCAGATTTAATGCAAAAGATAATAAAATAATGTATATATGTACATGTATAATATTATTTCTGCACAAAAGCAGTTGTAGTTAAAAGGGTGTTTGAATCAGAATGGCCTAATGTGAAAACAAATTTAAAAGAGACCTGTATTCTCTCAGCTGGAATAAAGGTCTCTACATATTTCCAATCTAAAATAAATTTACAGTGCGAATGTGTACACCTGTCAAGCTAACACATGTGTGTCCACCTATAGGAGAAGACCGCACCAGGGAGAATGTGGTGGGCACCACAGACGCACAGTCGACTGCAGGTGTGGCGGGAGCAGAATCCGGCTCCAACAGACGGAGGCTCCACTGCTGCATTAGAGTAACAACCGTTCAGGTGCAGAAGGCCCTGTGGGGGGTCGCCATGGTGATGTGTGTGTGCTCGTCCTGGGCAGGCTCCACTCAGCTGGCCAAGCTGACCTTTAAGCAGTTTGACGCCCCCTTCACCCTCACCTGGTTCGCCACCACCTGGAACTGCCTCTTCTTCCCCCTCTATTACATCGGCCACCTGTGCAAGAGTCCGGAGAGGCAGACGCCCAGACAGAGATTCAGGTGAGAGGACACTCAAAGTAAAAGTTATAAAATCAACAGCAAAAGCACGATCACCTTTAGTTTTCAGCAGTAACCTTGGAACAATTAGAGGTCCCTGCTCTGAAGACCTGAGGCTCCTGCCAGTGGTCAAACAGTGACAGAGAGCCAGGGAACAGTAGCTAAAACTGGAGTAATGTGTAATCTATGATCAAGTTTTGTTAAAAGCCTTGCTGCTGAGTTCTGCACCAGTTGGAGTACTGATAGAGAACATTTGCTAAGGCAGGTGAACAAGCTGAAAAGCATTAATTTTCACAAATATTGAGACTGAAATAAGATTTTTGTGTTGTGTCTTAGTTGGAAAAAGCAGGACTGAATCAAAGACTTCACATGGAGGTTGGCATCAAGAGCAAGGGCACAACTGCATCTCAGTGCCCTGAGCAGTGCTATATTGTAGCAATGATGACAATACATCAATGTACCATTATTAAAGGGGAGAATAACAGAGAATTTTAGTGCATTGGGGTCTTCTTAAGAATCCACACTGTCTTTTTATTTCTTTGGTTTATTTAATTGCTAAATATGTGTTTTTCTCACAGCTTGTTCTTATTATTCTGACAAACAAGACAAATACATAAATGTTATGTCAGTTCAAAATTTCTCTTCTGCAGCTGCAACAGAAAATACAAAAAAAGCTTTAATATCAAGAAAATATCAAGGAAAATATCCGCAGTAAATGTCAAATCGACTACAGTCAAAGAGCATGATGCTTGGTCGCACAACAAAGAAAATATGTCATAGAAGCGAAAGGGATTTTTCCACCTCCGTGAGCTTCAGTAGACCACAGTGCAGTGCTATCATTAGAATTCATTTTACAGAGGGGACACAAGTTGTTTTCTGGGTTGTTCTTTAAAGAGATGAAACCCACCATTTGATATGCTCAGACACAATCTCTAAAAATTATTGAAAAGCCTTTTGGGGAAATATATGAATGAGTTAAGATGAGCAAGTAAAACAGCATAATATAAGTATAATAAATCCATGAAATATGTTTCCAAGAAAGAAGTCAGTTACACCACATTTCATCACAAAGCAACATTAAACTGTACAAGTGAAGAAGAAACACACACCTTAGGTTTAATCAGCTTAGCATATTGATTACAAACAGATTAACAGTATTCTCATCTACAGTTGTTTACCTTCCATTTTTGTTAGTTATGCGTAATCATCCCCTGTTTATATTTGATTTCTAAGTGTGTTGGAAAACGCTTTCTCAGTTGAAACAGTCCATTAATCATAGCCTTTAGACAAAAGTCATAACTCTGCTACCTGCTGCATTACTTTAGTACAAAGAGACAAAGAAGGTGTAAGGTATAGTAGGTGGGTGAGCCGGGGGAATTGGCACTATATTTCTGATGCACATCTGTGATGTAATTTTTCCTATTTCAGGGCTTACACGAGAATCTGGGCCGCAGCTGATGTGCTCCGAATATCAAACACGCAGTTTCCTTTGTGTTTATTCAAATCGCACATTCTGGTGAATCTCAGCCAATGTGGAGAAATAGAGACCAAAACTTGACATTTGTAATAGCTGTCCTGTCGCTTTATTTAAAAATTGTGGCCAAAGAAAGAGAGACCTGAGACTGGTAATAGCTACTGCAGCTTCTTTCTTCACAGTTGAGTTGAGAGGATTTTCACTGTAAGGAGATGATATGACAAATTGGTGCTGTGTGAGGCAGATAAAAAAATGATCTCATCATAATGCTAGATATAAGTCAGGGGAATCATGAAGTTATTACAATTCATCCTGAGGGGAACATGAATACCATTCATTCACCATTCTGTACCAAAATGTCCGGCAATTAATCTGATAGTTTTCGAGACATTTCACTATTTCTACTGCTTACCTCGTGATCGTCGGGACGAAAGATAAAACAGTTGCTGTCATGATAACTTTCTGTGTGTCTGATTAGCATTTGAATGCAAAATCCTGTTACTCCAACTGGACTTCCTGGATCATATTTCACTGTCTCACTGTCAACTAAACAACAACCAACAACCGATGCCTTTTTCAATCTTAATCCTCCAGACAAGAAATACACACAAGTATGTGAGCACCAAGTAAAACCATGCAGGTATCAGTGCATACCCATGTCCCTTTTTGGTATTTAGACTAATTTGAATACTAAAACAAGCCATAAACAGACTTTAGAGGAAGATTCTCCTGCCAAAGTGTGTGAAACAATTAGAAAACTTTTCATTCTTCCAAGATTTATTTTGATATACAGTACCAATCAAAGTGCATCCAATTTTTGACTGGTACTGTATTCAATCCTGTTGTCTGCTTTAAGTCAAAAACAAGTGATATATTTAAAGAGAACCTCACACTTCACATCTTATCTTTGTTTCTGATCCATCTATATTCAAAAAGACATACAGAGGCAGATGTAATTGACTTTAAGTGAAGTGTGTTGAACTTTTTCACAACAGACAGTATTTATATAACAATATTATCATTGTATGCTTAGATTTGAAGGTGTTTCTGTTGTGTTTAATGAAATAGTGACAGACTTTAATAAGATATTGACTGAATTTGTGTTGCATTTATAAAGGTTCATTTTCCATGCAGACTCAGCTATCAGGGGCTGATTCATAACAATATTACTCCTCAGTATTCAGCAGGATAAATGTGCTACCTGCCACTCCTCAGTTGTTGCTGCTTCATCGGTTTCTCAGGGCCAGATGCTTTCAGGGGAAACTATGTGACACAATGTAAACAGTAGCAGTTAAAATGCCAATATCTCAAAAATGCATTAATGTTATTTCTTGGCAGAGGGGGGAAAGAGGGGAGTTGTGTAGTTTGAGAGTGGAAGAATAAATCTTATTGTTGGCTCACAGCAGTGTGGTGCAACAAAATCTCTTGTGAAGCAGAATATTTCAAAACATAGTAAGAGAGTGGACAGGATTAGGGATCAAGTATATTGATAGAGTCTTAATGTCACAGTTTGGTTCCTCTCTCACATTGCAAGGAGTGTGACGCATAGACTGTCAGGCCAGTTGCTTGTAGACTGGCAGTATGTTCGTCCATTTCAAATATTTCAAAACCTACAGTTTCTTTTGTACACATTTAAAAACTCCTCTGGACTGGGATCAAGTCCAGACTCATGCCAGAATTTAGTGAAGATATTGGATGAAAAATGACCTCAGGACTAAGCCTCATACTTGTCTCAATTATCAGCCTCTGAAGTTGAATCACTTCTTAGAAGATAACATTTACTAAATGTCAGCACACTGACTGTTCATTGTCTTTCATCAGATTCAGTTTACAGGCTTTTTTGCTCTCAGTACCTCCATAGAGACCCAGCTGGCTATGATTCCTTATAGACTTTATTCCTTATTTGGATCCCCATTACCTTCCATAAAGTCGTTGCTAGTCTCCCTGGGGTTCACACAAAAACAACAACAATAAAAACAATAATTAAATCACACTGTACAATCTAACCTACAATGAAACAAAAACAAAATTGTCACAAATACACAAAGAGAATAAAAACAAAGGTTCCAAAAACAGCAAAAACACAATAACATCTATATGAGATTAATCAATTTTTGTTTCAGTAACTTTTAAAAGAAAATCTACGTTTGATCTGTTTGTTATTGATGGGGAGCATATTCCAATCAGAAGCCTCCACAGTTAGGCATGATAATCGTTTATGCATCTCACAGACATGAGCTTGGAAAGAACAATGAAGGGTTAACCTGGCTGCTCTGTTCTGTGCAATTTAATGTTTTTTTTAGATGTTTCTCAGCAGACTGAGTCATCATGCATAAATACCAGACACAGATATATGTGCACTGTATGTCCCTGGTGGATTTATAAAATATTGACGTGTTAGACCCTCCAGCATTACACCCACATGGAACTTAACATCCAGAAACTGAACTCACAGTCTTTTCAAGTCACGCTGAAAGAGGAGGAAGACTTTTTTTTTTCAGATGTGTCAGTCTCATCTGACATTATGTAACGCACAGTCAATCAAACTTATTATTCCATAAAAGACATGCTTGTTGTATTGGACTTAAGCCACTGCACTTTCACAGGAGCTTCACTGAAATATGTGGTGCTCTCCTTGGCAGCCGCAGCAACAGCCTGGATCAGGAGACAACAGACTTCTAGCACTGGTTGAAGTGAACTGCCAGCTTTTTTTGTGATTCACCAATATTTTTTTATGCCATGCTGTTGCAGCAGAAACTATCCCAGTACTTGGCCATGCTGAGTGTATTTGTCAGCTACTTTTGCCCCTCAGGAAGAGCGCATGTATCTGAAGTCTGACCAAGTGTTGACAGACTATCAAATTGTTTCACACAGTTTAATAACACAATGCACTTTCCTTTTTTTTACGTGGAACCTAAATATTGCCCTGATTTATATTTACACTCTCAAGTGAAAACAGCATAACCAGATTTTGGCAAAGACAAATCATATAAAATCATATATAAGAGAAAAATATTGTTTTGAATTGAATTTTAGCTCATTTATATTTAACTGAAATACCTTTTGGCAGATCTGATTGTATTCGTTGATATTTACTTTTTTCTTTTTTAGTAGAGGGGATTTGGTCCCACATGCACTGCAGTGCAATTTAAGTGGAAATTACTTCACAAACCGAACTCATCACTGATTAGAGTCTGTGGTCTCACTGGTATCAACAAAGCTGTTTATATTCATAAATATTGATTAAACTCCCAAACCATAATACTATTTATCAACTCTTAAATTAGTTGTACCGCATTTTCAATATGCTAACACTGTGCTCTGTGTGATGTTTCTGCACAGGGAGTGTTGTAGGTTTTTCGGGGACGATGGGCTGACCCCCAAGGTGTTTTTCACCAAGGTAGCTCCCTTTGGCGTGTTGTGGATCCTCACCAATTACCTGTACCTGCAGGCCCTCAGGAAGATCAACACAACAGATGTGTCAGCACTCTTCTGTTGTAACAAGGCCTTTGTCTTCCTGCTCTCTTGGATTGTACTCAGAGACCGCTTCATGGGGGTCAGGGTGAGTAGCTTTGTGTGTGGGTTGTTGTCTATATTGTCATCCTGGAAGAGACCACTCCCATCAGGATAGAAATGTTTCATCGTAGGATAAAGGTGATCACTCAGAACAACTTGGTATTGATTTGCAGTGACCCTTCCCTCTAAGGGGACAAGTGGACCCAAACCATGACAACAAAATGCCCCCCACAGCATAACAGAGCCACCAGATCCCCTCACTGTAGGGGTCAAGAATTCAGCATTCTGTACTGGTTTTTCCTTTAATTTGTCACTTGTCTGTATGTGTGTAGCTTTTGGTTCTCAGAAATGACAATATGAAGTGATATTATCTTTTAATTGAATCCCCTTTATCTTGAATAACAGTCTCAGATGGACTAAATTTACATAAGATTAGAGCTTGACAAACGTACGAAATTTTGAGGCTATTACCAATATTATATATTGGCAATAAAAAATATATAAAAAATATTTGAAAAAAAAGAAAAAAAAAAGAAAAAATATGGGCTGATACTTGATACTGTTTATGTCATATGTTCTATGTCTGTTTGCATTATCTGCAGATGTGTGCACCAATACAGGTATATCTGTGATAAGCCAATATTATCTGATAATATATCATTCAGGTATGTATGTTAGATAACATGAGAAAACAGGATAACATTCACTTGCCATTGTGCTTCTTACTGTCTTACTTTGCTTCAGTGGAGGGAGATAATTCCACTATTTCCTCTAAGCTATGTGGTTAAGGGTGGTTTTAAAATGTGTCCTCTATATAATCTCTATTGTGCAGCAGTTCACTCATGATGACAAAAAAAACTTAATATGTAACTCCCAAAGGAATGCAAATAATCTGTGTCGGGTTTCTCTGACTGAGTTTACAAGTATATGTGTGAGCTTACACACGCAGCACAGTCGAGCAGAGAGAACGTTACTGTGACAGCGTCATTTCCCTCCAGTGATCACCATGTCATTCAAAGGTACCCCCTGCTGTGAGTGCCTGCTTATTTGTCGCTGTTTTTGTCCGGATGAGGAGAGAGAAGAAGCAAGAATAACGGCTTAGCTTTGTGAATTAAGGCATCTCCTGCTGTCCTCCAATGGCACGCCTCAGCCATGCTGCACTCTGCAGAATGGATTTTCCCCCCATTTTTTTTCTTCAACACACTCACAACCACCCAATATTTCTCCAGTGCTGCCCCCTTCTTCCCACCCCCATTATCTGCGAAGAAAGGCCTCAGTAAGAGACAAATACTGTAATAATCCTGCTTCTCTCTCTCTTACACCCCCAGCCTCTCTCTCTCTCTCTCTCTCTTTTTCTCTCTCATTCTGGCTTGGTGGTGCAGATTGCAGTGCTTGAATGTCTGCAGCAATGCAGGGGATGTTGGACGAGTTTGTCATGAAAGTGAAGGAGGAGAGAGAGAGAGAGATGGGGGAAGCTAATTCGTCCTTGTTAAACAGAGATGCCAGCTGTTTCAGTGATACACTGTAATCACCTAAGCTGCCTAATGTTCAGGTGTGTCATAAACATGTTGAGTCTGCGCAGGATTAGATGTAGTCATGATCCTTTCCCCCTCTGACCCCTCACATTGTCCTGAAACATCTTGAGAAACTGAAACACTAACACTAGCAGGGTCGCTGACACTGTAAGCAAACAGTCCTTCTCTAGAAATGAAAGGTGTAGCTGTGACTGACAGGCAGCCTGCAGTGCAGAAAGAGCCATTTCGCCAAAGGTGCCCAAGGGCTTTGTCCGAGCAAAAACACTCGGCTCATTTATCTTCCTGACACTTCCTTAATGCAGAGCTAATCCGCTCAGCTGGACTGCACCTTGTCGCTATGTTCTTCAGCCCAACACATTTGCATGCACAGTTAATGGCCACATAGACCCGAACATGCAGCAAAGACAAACACTGTAAACGTGATAGGTGAAAGATTTCGGTTCTGGTAGGAAACAGAACAGATGGTTCGGTGCCATCTTGAAGCTGTGATAATCGCAGAGACGGGGGAGGAGTGGGAGTGAGTGTGTGAGAAGAAGCAAGGGGCTGGTGGATCGAGGGGGATATTTGGTATGTAAACATGATGGCAGAGCAACGGAAATCAATGTCAGACAATCAACCCAACACTGGAGAAGCTGCCTGTCCTGCATTGGAAGCACTTGCACTGGGAATCTGAGAACAGATTTTATTCCAAGTGTGTCATGTGCTTGTGTTTGCCTGCATAAATATCACATCAACAGTCTGCTGACTATAAAATAAAACCCATATATTAATTACAACATTACAAGTCTGGTCCTGTGAAGCTTGTGATTTCTGCAGTGAATAACAAAGTAGAGGCCATGTGTGCCTGCTGTGTCCCTACGCAGCAGAGACGGCTCAGGCGTCTTTATCACCACACTGTGAGCAGCATGTTGTCCATCCGTCTTTCACTGATGTTCCTCCCTTTCTGTCTCTCTCTCTACAGATAGTAGCTGCTATCTTGGCCATAGCAGGCATCGTAATGATGACCTATGCAGATGGATTCCACAGCCACTCAGTCATCGGCATTACTTTGGTCGTCGCCTCTGCTTCAATGTCAGCACTCTACAAGGTATTTGTTTGCATTTGATTTACTGAAAAGAGCGTTTAAATCAAGCTTTATGTAATAAATAGCGTTCTACCATAAAACTCCCTTATAGTGACACCTTCATTTGCAGTGGAATAAAAAAAAATGTAAACATAGCTAAACATAAGTATGAATAATTCTGTCTTATATAAGAAATCCTGGACCTGCTCCATTCTACTTATGTAACCAGGTGGCAGAAGACGGGAGGAGATTATGAAGCGTAAGGCTCAGCTGACAGAAGCGTGTGATATGTGCGCGTTTGCTTGCTGGCCTCTGGCTGTGATGTCCTGATCAAGGAGGTTACGGGACAGATAGCTATATTTTGACGGGCTCTGGTCTCCTCTGCCCTGATGTCTGTGCTGCCTAATGTGATAAACAGACAGCAGTGGCCCTGTGCCAGACACATGGCAGGTACTTGGCAGGTTTGCCCTCTGCAGTACCTCGCTGCTCCTTAGGGGGGCAGATTCTGCGCATTTTAGCTATAAATCTTGTGCATTCTGTTCATAAGTCTACTCGTTCCTTCTCTTCAGGTACTCTTCAAGATGGTCCTGGGCAGTGCTAAATTCGGAGAGGCTGCACTCTTCCTGACCATCGTTGGAAGTGCCAACTTTGTTTTTGTCAGCTTTGTGCCGGTCATTCTGTATTTTACACATGTGGAGTACATTGGCTCACCTCAAGACATCCCCTGGGCCTACCTCTGTGGGGTTGCAGGCCTGCTTTTTGGTATGCAAACATATATAACACAACATTGTACATGAACCCGATACTGTAGTGATGTAATCCATAAATATCATTTTGCCCAGTGTAGTGGTTTGACACTCATTGTGTGTGTGTGTGTGTGTGTCTGCTGCTGATGGTCTGATTCTGCTTCTTCACACAGCTTTCAACGTCCTGGTGAACTTTGGTATTGCGATAACCTATCCAACGTTTATCTCCCTTGGCATCGTCTTAAGTGTTCCTGTAAATGCCAGTAAGTGTCTTGGCTTTCCTCCCAGACTTAACCTTTTTTCTGGTCCCCATTTAATATTTATTGACACTGAAATCCCCCAAAGTTATCATCTCTATTAATGATGTATAAAATTCAAATTGGGTTCCCTTTTCATTGTATATTTGTCATTTTATGTAACAAGCATTCAAACTGATTTATAGTGATTGACATACCACTTTGGTTTACATGAATACAGTAAATTATTATTTGTTCATTGCAATATTTACAAATTCCTGCATACGCTCATACTAATGCATCCTCATTCATGTACAGTGGTGGACCTCTACACATGTGAAATTAATTTCAACACAGTGCGCCTCATTGCTGTGTTCATCATTTGCCTGGGCTTCCTCATGCTGCTGTTACCAGAGGACTGGGACCAGTGTATCATCCAGCTCAGCACCAAGCTGCGCAAACGTGATGAGCCAGCAGAGGGCAGTGGAGAGGCAAACGCCACCACAGGGCTCAATTGGAGAGGGAGAACCAGGACCTCCATGTCAACATTTGCACATTGACACCACGAAATATTACCACGCAAACACACACACACACACACACACACACACACACACACACACACACACACACACAAACACACACACACACACACACACAGGGAGGGAGACACATTTATACATCTTAGTGTTAATGTCAGGACATTTGATTGCCATGACCTGCCTGGTGCCCTGCCCTCTCTTTCCCGCAGCTTCCTGGGTGAAAAAAAAAGAAATGTTTTGGACTGCCTCTGATCTGTAACGTTTTGGCCAAGAGGAGCGACGCAAGAGGCACACATTGTGTATCATTGTTCCTTCATTTGCTGTCCATTCCACTCAGAAGTTATCGGAGTTGGTGCATGGACTCATATCAATCGTAATCCTTCCTACCCAAAAAATGATCAGGTATAACTGATTAAGTAATTTATAAATTTTGTTGTACCTCTAAATCATTCCATTGGTTCACTATATACTTGCACCTGGGAAGACTTGCCAACTTGCCTGATATTCTTCAGCTCTGAGAAAAAGAGACAAGACACTTTTTTTGGGCAGGCTTAACACCTTGTGGACTTGCTGGCTTTAACATGTACACATTTACACACCTTTAAGATCCAAAGACGAATGCCTAAAAATGCTGAATGCCTGAAAACAAAAGGGAGGCCCACAGTGGCATCCCTCAGGTGTAAACTTCATGACAAATACATGCCTTTCGTGCACTGTACATAGCTGTATTTCACACCTTGGATGTCCTGGAGCTGTCAACTCGATGGGCTCATCTGGTGTGAAGGGACCTGTCTGGACATCTGAGGATCAATCTGCACTCAAGAAGCTTCCACTTCGCCTCTCTCTCTCTCTCTCTCTGTTCAACCAGTGAGAGAAGGTCAGGTCCTTTTTGACCACACTGATTGGCCCCTTGTGGTTATGTGCTTTCCTGGGGCTAAAGTCCCTAAAAGTCAATGCTGATATTGGTTGCTCAGGCCCACAGTTTAGTCACAAGAGATCTAAAACCAGTATCTCTGCTGCATAGCTTTCCAATGCATGGGATGGTTGAGATTTGTCTCAGCCTGGATTGTCGTGAAGTGTGAGTGCTTTCAGTCCACACATAAAGCGATTTTCTTTCGATCATCCATTATCTATCTAAACTATTAAGTAGGTTTCACAGTTAATGCTCCAGGTATCCCAATCTTTAGACAGACTGAAAGCACTAATAGTTTATAAAAAAAAGGCAAATAGGCTTAATGAAAACTTGGAACTACCCCTTTAACTACTTTGAACATCAGTCATAGCTAACACTGAGTCTCCTTTTGAATTCCTATCACATTTAGCTTTCTAGACTCATATGCCCACAAACAAATCTGCAGCAATTATCAGTTAAACATATTTATTTTGAAAATAACAGACAGTAGATTGAAACTGTCTCACTGTGGCTTTAGGAGAGATATGTTGACACAATGGCTCACACTTGTCAAGTCCAAAAAAAAAAAAGTCTTACTGTATCTGTTTTCATTTATCACATTTCTGAGGCAATTTAACAACCGAGACGAGCCTGACAGCAACGGAGGCACGCGCCTTGTAAAGTGATCGGTGGAAACTGCCTTGTTGTGAATGTATGAACATCACTCGACCACACATGCTCGCTATGTGCTGTCTGTTTTTTACAGTGCCACCGCAGACTGCTGCAGAGAGACTGTTAATACTACCCCTCTTGTACTCATCTGACCACGTTGCTATTTTTTTGGGGGGGGGGACAAACTCTTGTCGCATCGTAACAGCCTTTTCTTTTATATTTTTGCATTTGGTTGCTGACTAACCCGAGGGGACAGTGAGTGACATCTACAGGACGAGCATGCACATACTGTACAAGCAGATACAGCTGACAAGCCCACTTCACTGCCTTTTCTTTGTTTTGCAATAGAGTACATTAGCACTGTTTCCCATTGTCATTCTCTATGACAATAAATAATAATATTGTATTCCTCTGGAATTATTGCTAGACATAAATGTAAACCTTTGTAAGGAATGATGATTTTTACACTGAGATGCAACATATGATTATCACATTTGAGGAAGAAATATTTAGAGTGTGAATAAATGATGGGTTTATTAGATCTACTGTTGGGTGTCTTCAAGTGTAATCACATGTACTATATAAAATATTTCTTTTCAATACATTTCATTGTCCAGGTTTGTTTTTTTCTCGCCTTTGTCCATGTAGTTCTTCACCTGCTATCACAAGGTAGCAGTAAGTTGTAGAGATTTTAGCTATAAATCTGTTTGATATTTGTAAGTTCAATGTTGCAAACCAGCTGTGGTTCAATGTATGCCAGTAAGATATATCTGAATTCCACTGGTAAAAGTTTTCTTGCAACAGCAACTGAAGAAGGCTAACAAACATCATGCTCCACTCTCACTGTAATCTGTCCGTAGAAGAAAGTAGCCTGCCGCTCCTTGGTCAGAGCAGAGAATGGTAGTCTGCTGCCCTCCTGTAGCCTAGAGGGGACCTGCAGGCAGTTCACCCTCCTGTCACCACTAGAGTCTTGCCACATGTGGGACGGGGAGGTACTTTCAGGTTGACACACTCTGCAAAGATGCTCATCAGAATGACGTCTGAAGTCCGTGCTAACAGTAAAAACTGAGGAGCAATACTTAGAGTCGTCACATATTGAACTCTCAGAGATGGAGGGAGGACCCGGATGGGTGGTGGTCAGAGTGCAGGGGTCGCTGCTCCGTCCATCATCACCCTCCGCTCTGACCTCCCCTCCCCTGCCCACCACACTCCCCAGGCGGGCTCTCAGTTTTTGCCTTAGTCCCTGCAGAGCGCACTGGAAACGTTTGCTAAGCAGAGCATAGAGCAGAGGATTGATGTCAGAGTTCAGCAACACCAGCCAGTAGGAGAAGGTAACAGCAGACGGTGGGACCAGGCTGGATTGGCCTGAGATTGCAGTTTCTGTGGCTTGAACCAGAGCAACTCCTATGTAAGGTGTCCAGCACAGGAAGAATGCTGAGATGACCATAAAGAGACGCACCAGTCCATGGTGATTGTGTTGCTGCTGGGAGTTCTGCAGGGGTGGCTGGGAGGCGCTCTGAGCCAGGAAGGAGAACAAACGTCTGGATGAAGGGTTACTCTGTTCTGTAGTAGAATCAGGGAGAGCAGGGTTGTGATAATTTCTTTCCTCACTACTGAACTCAGAAACAAACTGTCCACTTATATGATTGATCAGTCTAGAGGGTCTGTGGAGGCTCCCACAGTGCTGTTGAGATAAATCACCAGGAGCAAAGGCAGAGTTTGGATTCCTGCTGCGTTGGACAGAGTCCTCTAAAGTATGAATCCTTCTGGCGTGGCTGCGGGCCACCTTGACAATGTTCACATAGCAGAAGAGGATGACCACAGCCGGCACGACGTAGGAGAGGGCAGCCATAAAAGCCGTGTAGCTGGGACTGCTGGCCCAGTTGACTGCACAGCTGTACATAGGAACCACGTAGCTGACAGAGCTCCAACCCAGCAGGGGAGGGCAGCTGGTGGCCAGCGCCTGCAGCCAGATCCACAGGACCACAGCAGAGGTCCTCCACAGGGTGCAGCGAGAGCTGTAGCGCAGGCAGTCCATGATGGAGTGGTAGCGATCAAGGGCAATAGCAGCCAGTGTCAGTACAGAGGCTGTACAGTACACAGAGGAGGTGTAGCCCACGTACAAACAAAGGTCCTGTCAAACAGGAGAGGGAGCAACACATCAGCATGAAACAGAACATCATCACCAGTGGACCAAAGGAAATGTCAAAATGAGAGTCAGACACTAAAGCTGTGACTGTGTGTTTCAGACAGAGGTGACGTACAGTACAGTCCACCCATCCACGGTTCATGATGGACAAAGCAACAAATGGCATCACTCCAACGCCCACCAGGAGGTCACTGATGGCCAGGTTCATGATCAGCACTGATGTCACTGAGTGGAAAGTCTTGGTTGTGGCCACGATAACAATGACAAGTATATTACCTATACACAAAAATACAATACACAATGACACAGAGATCAGACTGGTTGGATTAGACCACACAAGCACACCGTCCAACATCACAAATAGAGATGAAAAGCTTCACAGTAGTGAACCAGCATTTAACTACTCAATTCAGGCAGTTTTGGACAGTTTGTGATACTCTTGTTTGATCTAAATACAACAGTCACGGACCTTGACTTTTAATGAACTGAGCAGTCAGGCAAGTATATTTTATCTCTGTTTAATAAGTCTTACTAGATTTAAAGTGCAGATAGTTCTGGTTTAATGGTCAGATTTTGAAACGTGACTGATATTTTTGTGAAAGCATTACACTTGAAAAATTAACAGCTCACTCTCCAGAGACAGTGCACTCATTTCTCAGTCTCCAGGTAATATTCAGGCCTTTCTACAGAGGAAATAATCCCTACATGAATTTATTTTTTCTTCACTATTTTATTCTACTTCATGTATTAGTGGATATTGCTTTATAGATCAGTTATAAGCATTATTAAGAACTACTTTTTGGTTTTGCTTTTTTCCAAATCATTAATGAAAGTTACTTGATCTAATTTTTTAACATCAGTTCTGCAAAGTCATTATAAAGGATCATGAATTTCTTCTTCTAATAATTAATAATAAATCATTTCTTCTAATAACTCATCAAGTCTGATGTCACACACGTTAATGAGTCATTTATAAAGTGTAATAGGTCTAAACCATCAATTCTACAGTTTTAAATAAGTCATTCATGTCTAATGCTTGCATAACAATCAATCAAGTCTGCTGTTATATGCTAATAGGTTGTTCATAAAATACATTTTGGTTTAGATACTCTGTGGCTTTATAAGGTCAAAGGTTAAATGGTCTATTGGAGTATTCTTCCAACTAAGACACTGTACCATGCTGGAGGAGAATAAACACAAGCAAAAGCAAAACCTGATAGTTCTTATTAAAGCTTAAAGCATTAGTAAATGATAACCATCAGCCTAACCATTACTAAAGCTATTAGTTACAATGCCTTTTTCATAAAGGGTGTGTCTTTTGAGTAGTGCCAGAATTTTAGTAGTTTAGAATTTTAATATCCAAAATATTTCACGCTGAATTACAGGAGAATGTAACTAAAATTATGAAAGATTAAAAGATACAAATTGAATATGATCACTGTGTTAGTCACGTGAACTATAAATAATGCGCTGGAAGAAGGAAATACTGTAGAAATACTGTATTTATGTGAATTTGAAAAAGTAAGTAAGATGCCCTTTAGGGACAGTTTGAATATAAAAAGGTTGGAACTAGAATAAGAATAAGTTAGAAGTTTTGTTAAATAAATAAATAGATAACATTTCAATAGTTTCTATACCTGTCACAGCGCCCAAACACATGATCACCATGAGGATCTCAAGGATCAGCTGGGAGCGCGGAGACAAAGCTGGCCCTGCACCCTTCGGCCAGCTCGCATTGAACCCCGCTTCTGCCTGCAGAAGCGACCCAGGTCCCGACCAGCCGCCATCCAGGTCATCCATGTCCCTCTAAAACACTGCTATCCTCACATGATGTACGACGTGCAAGCGATACTTGACGGAAAATAAGAGAAGCATGATCAAATGTACTCCATCTGGTCTGGACTGTATTCATGTGGGCCACCTGTTTCTCATAAGGGGAGTGGAAGGAAGGAGGATCTATGAACACCTGTATCTTATTTAACCCATTCAGTTCTCCCCTTGTGTTAATGGAGTCTCCTTAACCATAATTAATAACAAAAAACACACGCAAAAAAGTTCACAATGTCCAACTTTTATTTATTCAAATGTATAAAACAACAACAAAAAAACTGTAACCACAGCTTGCATTAAATCACTGCTCAAATGGAAACAGTATTTATATACTATGTATTATCATTTGCTGGGTATGGATATTACAGTCTGGTCCCCAGGCTGTGAGGCAAAAACTAATTGCTCACATAAACAAGACACTTCCACCTCAAAGGAGAATATTTTAGTTTACTGCTGCTCTGCCAACAGAGGTTGCCTCCATTAATATAACAGCATGCCCAGAGGAAGATTTAGGTCATAACGAGTGCTGATCTCTATTCATGACTCTCGTTAAGGCACAAGAACAGCGCTGATGAATGCTGACCACATTCAAATCTGGATGAAAATCTAAAGTTTACATTCAGACACTTTTCACACTTGCTACCAGAGATGAGAGAGGAAGGTCAACAACTGGAGGAACAGATGACATGTTAACACTGCATTGGCTGCTTTCTTTTTTCAGTTATGTTTTGAGTTGACTTCACTTGAGGTAAAATGTTGCCGAGTGTATTCCCAGATCAGCAGGGCAGCGCTCACGTGCACGTTGAGTGAGCGGATGACCCCTTGTTGAGGGATCTCCACACACACATCCAACAGCTGGAGTAAGTTGGCAGGAATACCTTCTCGTTCATTGCTGTGAGGAAGGAAAGTGAGACACAATATACTGAAGAGTGGGAAAAGGTTACATGAAAATTGATCATCAAGTCCACATTTATCTGAAATATTCTGCTGATTTTTAAAGGTTTTTAGAGTTTGGTATTAGTATTTTTGTAATAAAGCCACTGATAGTTGTATTTGGTAGTAATATGCAATTCACTTTTTTCTTTGTTGCAGAGAATTGAGGTACCACTCTCATATCTGTCCATTAAATATGAAGCTATAGCCAGGAGACAGCAAGCTTAGCTTAGCTTAACAGAAAGAGTGGAATCAGGGGAAAACTGCTAACTGAAGATAACAAAACACAGCTACCACCACCTCTTAAGCTCAATGTGTTCATTAGTGAGCTAAAGAGGTGGTATGTGTGTTTTGTTACCTTCAGACAGAGCCAGGCTAGCTGTTTCCTGTTTCCACTTTCTGTGCTAAGCTAAGTTAACTGGTTGCCGCTCCAGCTACATATTTAGCATACAACATGAGAGTGGTGTCAGTCTTTTTATCCAACTCTTGGCAAGAAAGTGAATAAGTGTGTTTCCCAAAATGTCACAATATTCTTCTCTATTTGATCATTTTCAAGCCTACTATGGTGAGAATTATACTCCAAAGTTGAATTCTTGTCAGGGAGAAACAGCTTCTCAAGAGAAGTCAGATCAACACAGGAGACAAAAAAAACCTTTCATTGAAATACAGATAACCTCAGAATGGGTTATTTACTCTGCCTATTCAGTAGCAGGGGACATTTGGGATAAGTTACTGTTTTGTCTACATTTATTGCTAAAAACAATAACTGAAATATATTGAAAATGTCAAGAAAATAAATACAGGATTTAAACTGGAATCATGCCATCAATAAGACAACATTGACTGCCCAATATCTGCTCTATAACCATAACTATGCAGCACGACATAAATTTTTTGTTACTGGATATTTTTAATTCCAGCTTTCATTTGGCTTAATGATGCTATGCAGTTGATTTAATTTAAGAACCATTACCATGAGCGGCCAATCGGTTACTCCTTCATTCTCTCAAGTCCTTACAATTATGAGGAATACGCTTTTTATACAGATGACTCATGAGCACAAGTCCAAGAGCTATTCAATCTGTAATCAGCTGCGTACATGAGATCCAGCAATATGGGTCATGCAAAGCAAACATAAAGGGTTAATGAGTTTGGCAGTTTCAATGAGTCTACAGAGGGTGCCACCCTGTAAGAAAGAGTGATTTGATGAGCTACATTTATCTTGAGTGCAACTGGGTGAGATAATAGTGACCTGATGAGAGATTAGAGACGGTGCCATGCTGTGCTGGGGAGAACACAGCTGTGAAAGCACTCAAAATTCAGCTCACACAGTGTGTTTAAGCTAACAGCACTGCTCACACCTCTGTGACTGAACAGGGTAAAACAAAACAGGACACCTACACTGGCATGATAAGTATTCATCTCTCCCAGTCTTGCCAGGCCAGCTGCAGAGCTGCAGCACACATTCAGGAAGGAGAGTGAATCATAGGACTACTATCACAAACTGCACAAGGTTACAATTATGTTAATTTCTGAGTAGCTACAAATGGTTGAATAAACTGAAAATGTGTGTGCCACTGACCCCTGATGAAAGCCACGGGGCAGTTTCACGACTCGATCTACACTAGAAGAGGGTTAAAGCTTTTCTGCTGCTGTCATCAGTCGTGTGATTTATTTTCTGTGCTCTTCTTCTCCTCCTCAGGGAGAGCCAATTACAGCCCAGCATGCCCTGACATGAGATGGCGAGGAGAAGAGCAGGTCCCGCAGGGAAACACACCAAACCAGTGAGATAACATTAAATAGCCTCGTCAGCTCACACCTTTATCTGTGTGAGAGTCACTAGGGTATGGGAAGGAAGAGGTTTGTACGCATTGATGTTACAGTTTGAGTGAAGGTGACTGCACTGAATGAAAAAACTGGACTTGGAGCATTTTTGTACTTTGACTTTGATTCTGTCATACCCCAGAAGTAGTAGAGTCTTCTCAGGAAACTGGTAGTCCTGGAGGCTCTGACTGTTGGCTGTCTGCTCCACTCCAACAATACAGTAGCCCTCATTCTTCTTTACCTGCAGGAAGTCAGTGAGCTCCAACGGCTTCACCTGACGGGAAGACAGATACAGTTTATGATCTTACACTTGAAAACTCATTTTACAATGAGGAAAGTAAGCACAGTCAACACTTGGGAAAAGTCTTTTAATCCCCTTTCACACATATAACCCAGGAACATTATGTTTGGCCGTTTAAGGATTTCACTCACACTGAGCCTGCGGTGTGGAAATCTGCTACAGGCTGTCACTTTATAACATATGTTCACTTTTTCTCCCCCATATGGTGGATGGAAACACCAGGGTAACACAAAGATTCAGAGAGCCAAATGTCAGATGTTCAAAGCTTTGTTATAGAATATTTTATATAAACTTAATAAATTAAATTGATCATTGTTTAAATCTTGAGTTTTGGTTTACTGCTCCTTTTCATCCAAGCTACTATAGACAGTAAAAACTAAACTGGGGGACAAGGAGGAGCCTGGCTGAAGATGAAGTTGAACAGGCAAGTAGAAATACAAATATCTAAATAAAGCCCTTAAAATTACCAATCAAGTCACACTTTAGAAGAGGTGAAATCAGGTTTTTTGATATCAATTATCAGAATCAGCAATTCATCAGCAAAAGCTCATATCATAAAAAAGAGAAAAAAAAGAACAGACAAAGAAAAGAGAGTAAGGGAGAAGAAAAACATGACAATAATAATGAAAGCAAAACAAAACCCGCCCCGCTGCAATTCCACTCCCTCCCATCCTCCCCCACCCACCCACCCTAGGATCCACTCCCACCCATCCACCCAGAAACCAGGCCACCCATCCCAACATGCGGGTATAACAGTAGTGTTTGGAGTTACTCAGAAATGGAACTCCACAGTTCTGTCACTGATTCCTTGGCCCCATGCATACAGGCGGTTGACAGCTCCAGATATGCTACATCGAGATATGTTAAAGTCTATGCTTGAAAAGAAAGAGTATGTAAGGGTTTCCAGCGGCTAGCCACCAGTTTTTTGCTGCTGTCAGCCCAGCTAGAAAGACTCGCTTTTTGGGCAGTGTAAGCTAGTTAAAATTTAACAAAAATATAAAAGGCGAGTAGGGAACAGTATTCTCAAAAATCCTGTAAAGACTGGATTGATCAGGGTTTCTGGAGGCTATTAAAATGTTAGACCAGACTTTATGCCAATCAAATGTTGGGTCCAAATCTGGGAAATCGGCTCTCCATAAAGGATCTAATGTCAGGGGCCTGTAAGAATGCTGTGAAATCAACCAATAGAGTCTAGAAACTAGGCCACTTGTGCCTCTAATGGAATGTACAGTTTTGTGAAGTGGATGTAATGGAAAAGGACTTTGCCATGAAACTAGTGGTAGTGGAATCAGTTATTGAAACCACAACATCATGTAAAAATGTGAGACTGTTTTATGCACTTCACCTCTAGCAGAGGAAGCCACAGCTCAGAGGAGACGCTCAGGGACTGAAAGTGTTTGTCACTGATGTGGCGGAGGCTATCCAGAACCAGAGCGCTGGCACCAAAGATCTCACAGGTCCTGCACAGACCTAGACGCACAACATACAAACAAGGATGAATCCTTAAAGGGACATCTGTCTAAATGTAAGCAGGGAAATGCCGTGAAATCATCATTTTGTTTGAAAAAATCTAAATGGAGAAAGGGGACTCTTCTTTATTCAAGTTTTTTTTTCCTAACAAGTGATTTTAATAGGTTTTCAGGGGTAAGATGACTGTTCTAGTGCTGAGTAATGTGTGGCAGTGATGACTTAGCAGAATATGGCCACTAGTCTATCATCATTGGCACAGACAGATAAAGCAAGCAATTGAGAGATATTTCAAGTAAAACATTTACAGACTGACCAAGCTAATGTTCTCTCTTACATCATACAGTATCAATATTAGTTTTTTAAAATGGGTCTTTTCCTCTATAAACAAATTCTGATTGATTCAAGCCCTTATCATCTGAGACAACAGCACTGGAGTGCACTTGGGGAGAAAATAAAATAGGAGTACCTATGATGAAAGCTGTACGTTCCCTGTATAAACTACGATAAGGGCTCAAGTGGTTTTAGTAGCAGCTGTGTTTGACCTTTTTGCCCAGATCAGCACTGTTAAAACCAAACAAAAAGCCTGTAATGTTAGTGATTCACATGAATCAAGAAGAAATTCACAGACAAATCACTGATGAGTATGATAACTGCGCTGCTCCTGACCTCCTAAATTGGTGGGTTTGTCGATAAGCGAGGCGACCACCAGCAGGGCACCGTGCAGTTTGCCCAGTCGAGCGGCTCTCTGCTGTGGCACCAGCTGAAGCTCGGGCTCCTGCTCCTGGATCCCCAACCTCCAGGGGGTGATCTTCTTCTGCACCTCGGCCCAGCGCTCCTCCTTATCCTGTTCACCTGGGAGATACAACACCGCGACCACTCAATCAGAGATGAGGCCTGATTAATGTATTCTTGTATGATGTAGTTCTGCTGCTTGTGTAACCTTTGTCTTGCTGGATCCAGTCTCCAGGCTGGAGCTGGCTCAGGTCAGGTGCAGGATTCTTCAAAGGGAAAGTTGAACTTTCAGAGAAATGTGACAGTTTTTCAAACTTCCAGGGTGGAATCCACTCATCATCAGCCAACTCTGACAGACTGGGAAAAGTATAGAAGATGGTCTAGGAAGGCAAAACGTACAAAGAAAGAAAATAATGGTTGTTATAACAGCGTAGAATTAGAAAAGTTAGCAGGCTTCATCTCTTCAGTAGAAATATACTAGCTCACCTCAACACTGTAATCCCTGATGGGATGAAAAGCACCAAAGAAGAAGTGCTCTTGAATCCTAATCCAGTTCTTGTTGGCATTTCTAAACGGTGAGACAGCAGATATGTTCTCAAATAAATACATTACCATACTATAACAAGCTTTTTGCAACTGTTGTAGCTGTTCTGCTCTTACCCGGTGTTTTGCATGGCCTCAGCCTGGTTCAGACAGGCCTTGATCACAGTAGACAGCTCCCCAAAACCATCAGCCCCCTCCTCTCCCCGCGCTTCTACCAAGCTCCACACCCTCTTCAGGGCCAGTAAGGCATACAGCCGCACGCTGAAGTTATGGTTGAAACACCACTGCAAGATGATATCCAGCGCTTTACGCAACTGCACTGCCTTCAACACAAAGAGAGAGAGAGATCATGTAGGTACTAAGGCGGTGCAAGAAGAATAGTGTTTAAGTGGAGGAAAAAAAAAAAAAAAAAACATCAAAGACGCTACCTACCTGATCCTTAAGAAGAGGAACGATGATATTGAAATGTACCAGGACTGACAGGAAGGTGCAGATGCTCGTCTTGGTTCGTTCGTGATCCTGCAGAGAAAGCACAGAAATTGGCCATTAAATTAACTGCTCAATTTCAGAACAGTATTTTCTGGTGGATATGTGTCCAGAGTGGGAGCTCACCATGTTGAAACAGGCCCAAAAGCCGTCTATGTGCTGTGGATATTTCACAAGGATCAGAATCATCATCCACTCGATCAGGTACTTGACTGAGGCCTGGTTGCTGCAGAATCCAGCCTCAAAGGCACCTTTCAGCAAAGTGGTGACAAACTCCTGCACACACACACACACACACACACACACACACACACACACACACACACACACACACACACACACACACACACACACACACATACACACATAGTTACTTTCTGAGTGGTTATTTCCTGTGTGACTGTGAGTGTCACTGTCTTACCTCTCTGAGTTTGGGCAGTAACAGCAGCAGCGTTTGCCACACTCTGTTTTTGACACGATGTTGCAGTGAGTTGCTATAGTAACGTACTTTTGACTTCGATATGTTATTATCCTGGAGAGAAGGGGTGAAGGTGGGGGGGGATGGAGGGAGATAATTGAAAATAGTGTTAAGTGTTGTTAAATTTTCTTAATGAAAAGACATGTCACCAGATGTCAAGAGCAATTCAGAATATTATATAGCAAAATGAATATTTGTTTTCCTATGAATGACGCAAATTACATATTATTTGCAGATCAGAGCCTGACTCATCTTTAGCTCTGCTCTTTTTATTTGGGGATTAGAACATTAGAGGATGGGTTAAGATCATTTTTAGGTTGCAATATGAAATATCAACATAAAAATACATTTTTGAAGTTTTGAGAGAGAAAGAGAGAGTAAAAATTCATATTGTTGTGATACGATTACATCACCCAGCCTGAACTTATCTATAGCCCACCTTTTTTAACAGATTGATAACTAGATCCTCCATCAGTCTTTCATGCAGTGGGTTGGAAGAATCCAGCCGACTGAGGAAAGCCAGCGCACATGTCCGGGGCAACTGATCGTCCCTGTTATCACTGGGGAAAAAAGGGCATTAGTGCAACTGTGAAAACATCTGCACAGCAAGGGAGACCTCTAGTGCCAGTATTTTAAATCACAGTCATGACAGAGATATTGGAACAAAGAGCTCACCTTGCGACCACAACATTAGCAGGAAATTCCTCACCGAGTTGTTCCACATATGTTTGGACATCCTGGATGAGCCTTTGGGAGATAAACAGTTAACATACAGTAGATCTGAGAAAAACTTTGAACAAACCATTGAAACGCTGTCAAAGTTACCGCTGATCTCTCCTGAACACTGGTCCGTAGACACAAGCCTCAGTGAGAATGTTGATGTGGCTGAAAACACTAGAAAAGTTGGTGTCAGCCTGGTCACCGCCGCCAGGGTTTGAGGGCAGCCATGTCTGACAGCAGTGCTGAAACAGCACACTGAACACTCCGCTCTTGGACTCGGACAGCTCCATCAGCTCAGTGGCGATCTACAAAATAGTCACAGAACACCAGTGTGTTTGCATAGATTACATAAAATGTATTTTAAAACTGAAAATCACCATTCTCATCCTACCGAGGTCAACAAGCCTTTTTTCGTTTCATCACCTGTTTCATGGCTGCTGTGAGCATCGGAGCCTGAGTGTCTGTCAGTTTGAGCAGTTTATGGTGGAAAGCCATGGAGATGAAGCCTTTGAGGGCGGGCCAGAAGTCATGGGCATTAGTGCTCAGTCCCTGCACCAGCTGCCAGCTCAGAGTCACAGCCTCCACACAGAGGGCCTCCTCATCATGCACTAACTGGGATCAAAATATCACCAAAACACACATCATCAGAAATGCATTTTATCAGATAGTCTTCATGTTATAACCATAAGACACCGAAAGAACAATACCCAAAGACCTCATTCTTGCTTCAATTTTAGCAGAATTGACTGAGACTCACTTGTGGCAGCACTGTCTCCATGAAGGTGAGTACAGGCAGCACCAGGTCACTGGGCAGCAGAGCCAGTGCCTCCACGCTGCAGCTCAGGGCAGCATTGAGAGTCTTGGACACTCTGGAGATCTCTACAGAGTCAGGAATCCCAGCGGCCTTTATTAGAAAGCTCAGGCAAATCCACTGGTCCCGCATGAAACGGGCAGCTGTCCGTCCCCAGTTCTGTAGCACAGTGCCTTGCACTCCTTCTTCACTAAAGAAAAAAGTGATTGTGTGTTATCATGCCAGGCGAGTGCAAAGACACTGGGTATTTTCATTCCGAATATTATTTTTGACAGACTTTCACTCACCTTGAATTATCTGTCTGTGGTTTCAGCAGGCGTTTATTGAAGTATCCCAGAGATGACTGACTTTGTGAAGAAGATGAAACTGGGTTGTAGAAGAAGTCATTCAGGGATTTGAGAACAGAAAGGGTCTCTGATTGCATGTCAACCACTTGCTGTTCCACAAGACCACATACCATGGCCAGGGATGCCATGGCAACTGCTCTAGTCACCTGGTTTGCCACAGAGGGGATCTGCCAATGGAAAATCAATGATGAATAATCAAGCAGAAAAACAGATTTTAGGTTAAATTCCTGCCTGATGACTGGATTGTGAATATTTATCTAAGTACCTGCTGGCTTGGTTCTTGCAGGACCTTGAGGCTGTATCTGATGAGTTTAGGGAAATAGGTCTGCTGAATTTCACTGTGGTGCTGAGGTGTAGAGCTGTACATGACCACCAGCTGCGTCAGGACACACAGATACAGCTCTGCCCGCTCCACGTCAACCAGCTGTAAAAAAAACACATGTATGCATCAGAGTTGGCCACTAGGGGGCATCTTTGCTAATTGGAGTGAGGGTGACTTGTTGGTTACCTCCTGCAACTCCCCACACAGCCGCCTCAAGATAAACTCCTGGATTGGATCGACAACTTTAAAGATTAGCTTCTTCATGGTAACCATCACGTTATCCTCTGTGAAAAGCAGAAAGAAAAGAGTTGAATGTGGCACATTGCTGAGTCTCTCAATAACTTTTAACTTTTTATATGGATACAAGTGCCTGAAGTTCCCTAAGGGCATTAGAGAAATTAAGGGTAAAAATCTGATAAATTTCTGAGGGTGGAGAAATGTTTTCATGACAAAATTATGATTAAAGAAAAATTTTTTTTTTTTTTAAATTTACACTTTTACATTTATAGCTACAAGATAGACATATGTACAAAAAAGAAAACAATTAAAACAAACCACGACAACAAAATGTACAGAACGGTAACACTGACACATTATACAACAACATATAACATAGGAGGGGGGTACACGGCACAGTGCCTCACAGTTAATCATTCATTTCATTATCATAGGGTCTACTTGACTTGTATAGGGGGAACCAAGGTTAAAAAATAAACTCACAAATGGCTGCTCAGTACTAGTCTGTGTTAACTGTAAATACACATGCTGAAATGCATTTCCAAACTTGATCCCAATTGATCCCAGAATTGTGTTTAGTATCACTGATCATATCAGCAATTTGTTCCATGCCAAGAAGATTAAAAAATTCATGTTTTTTAATTTCTAAAACGCCAACTGGATGTTTAACCAAAACCTGTCTGATTTTCTACATAGCTTAATTTTCCAAACAGAAATTAGTTGGGAGGAGTTGTGTAATGATTAATTTATTGCATGAATGCACATATCCATCTACTGTATCTACTGCATATGGATGAAGGTGGACCTGACAGCTATAACAATGGATCAGTATTATCATTACAAACCTTGCTCCTCTCCAGCATGCTGACGACTCGGTGATGCTCCGAGCTGGAGCAGTCGGAGCACCAGCTGCAGGCTCTTGTCACTCTTACGCAGAGGCAGGTAGATATTGGTGCTGACTCTGCTCAGGGTGTCCAGCAGCGGAGACAGTAATGACTCCAAGATGTTACTGACCTCTGCTCCAGCTCGACTCCTCTCCATGTCCACACACAGCAGAATGGACCTGGACAACTTGTCAGCCTCTCGGGAGTCAGGTAACCCCTCTGTCTGACCTGAGGAGCAAGACAACTGCCTTAAACCAACTCTGAAAAGTAGAACCTAAATTATTGTATCTGCAAACAGAATCATTCACTTTCATTTCATTCATGTCACTTCAGACATACCTGTGCTAGCTGGGACTTGGAGATAAGCATGTGTTTCAGCTTGAACATAGGCTCTTACAGTTTCTTTGTTTGTGGTAGCACAATCCTTGATGCTGGGTTTGAAACTGCCTTCATTGTCTGATATCCAGGTGCACAACTGCAGCAGGATAGCAATCAGTCAGTAATATGAACTCACTAATGTGCCATTTTGACATGTTAGATGGACTGCTGCGTCAAAAGTCTCTGTGATGTGTGAGCGTACCTGATTCCAAAGCTGCGTCCCTCTGCACAGTGACTCATCTGCCCGGAAATGCATAAGGAAACTAAAAACATCATCTAAGGTCACTGTGTTCTGAAAAGATATGTTAATGTTATTGTTCTCAACTTTTAAAGCTGTATGAAAGCACAGGGGGTGGACAGCATCACAGAGAAAATAAAGACTATTGTTGAGGCTGTAGTTTGCAGTGTCGTTAAGCAAATCTCTCATTTACTGTCATGCAGTCGTTACAGGCGAGGGTCTACATGTGACCACTGTTCCTCTTTGCTCATGCAGTTATTCCTGTGTTGGGCATTTGATCGCACTTTTGCCTTCATCACTTGATATTGTTTTAATCTATTTCCTACTGATGAACCAATGATTCATTTACTATCACATAAGACAAAGAAAAAATGAAAATTTTCACAACCCAGATGCTGGAACTAAGAAATATTTGGCATTTTTGCTTAAAAAATGTCTTAAACAATGAATCAATTATCAGAATAGTTGCCATTTTTTAAGTCCATTTGACTTGCAGCCCTACTCAGAAATGACCATAAAGTTGAACATCTTTAACAGTCTCAAGAAAAAAAGAGCTTTAATAAAATGAATGTAACAATATTGTCCACCCACTGTACAGTATGTTCACCATGTACATCATTTATCATGTCTTACCACATCTATGAGACAGAGGGCGCTCTTCAGCAAGAAGCACTGGGCAGCACCTCTCAGGAGTACTTGATGAGTGATCATGGTGCAGCGCAGCACCTCCCTGTAACCCCCAACAGATGAAACAAGCATTCATATCAAGCATTACTGACTACAGTGCAGTCTGTCTAACTGTAAACATAATGTTGCACCACCTGAGAGCAGTGAGCCCGTCGACCCCCAGCAGTGGACCTGGAGAGAGTTTGGACAGGGCCTGAGAGACGAAGAGGAGGGGTACTGCGCACCAGTGCTTGGAGCCCAGCTGCTGGATCAGCTGCAGCAACACAGGGCCTACAAAGCAAACACGATAGTCAGAGATAGACGGGCATTTTAGCCATGAGAAGTGAGTCTGAGCTTTGTTAACAAGCATTCTCTCTGTACCTCTATCTTCTGACGGCAGGCTATTAAAGAAGTTGGTCATGAAGACTTGGAGTTTAGCTGCCAGTTCGGGACAATCTCCAACACTCTGGCCAGCTGCCCTGAATGTAAAGAGAGACTGAGTTGATTAGGGCTAGTGCAAAAATACAGCAGTGTTTTCATTATTTTGCTTGGTGTATTGATTTTAGACCCTTACTTGTAGAAGAGCGAAGTTTCAGACAGAACATCCATAAAGGGGCCAACGATAAACTATGGAGCAAAGTAACAGAAACAAAACTTTGATCCACACATTTCATCTTGGGAGATTTTAATGGAATTAAAAGAAAAAAACTCCAGTAAATCAAGTTGAATGAAATATGTGTGAGCCTGCACCTGAGAAAAAGCCAAAGCAAAGGCCGGCTGTCGGAGGACCCGCAGCTCTAACAGGTGACACACTCCCTCTTTCATTAAGGATTTATTCTCACTGTGGAACATCCGCTGGTACACACACAACAGCCAGGAGGGATGGAAAAGACCATGACCTGAGAGTGCAAGTCAGAAAGTTTAAGAGAAAAAGCAGGAACCAGGCTGGGCACACAACATTTTTTCTACTGAGTTTGAAAGTGAAGCAAAGCTTAAAAAGGCCGCCCAGAATGTTATTAAGAGTATTTTTCTCAAATTAGGTTTTTAATTCAGTGAAAACTATTCTTACAAAATAATAAAAGACAATCAGAAGTGTTGATTAAGTAACCAGTCCAATATTTATGATCAGTTCAGCCATTGTGATGTATATTGAATTAATGTGATGGATTTATTGTCCTTCTGTCATAAACTCCAACATCCAGAGCTAAAAATGTCTCATTATTGATTAATCTGATGATTGTTTTGTCTATAAAATGCTAGAAAATAGTGAAAAATGCCTGTTATAATTTCTTAGAGCCCACAGCGACATAAGCTTATGTATGAAACAAAAAAGCGTAAAAGCCTAGTAGTAAACTTTTGTCATTAAGCTTAAAAATGACTAGAATGACTATTCAATTATCCAAATAGTTTTCTGTCGATCATCTGATCAATTAATCGACTAATCATTGCAGCTCTAGCATAAACAGAAGAACAAAAACATCTTTTTCAAGACCTTGCCTAACTTTGTTATTACCTTGACTATCATTTGCTGTTGTTTGGATCAACGTATCTATTCTGTTCAGCACTGGCTGGACGACATGAATCTGTGGAGGGAGAAGAAACAACAAGCAGTACTATTGAGCTGCACCATGATGCCCACCACTCAAACAGTTGTAAGACAACACTCAGATGGGATTTTCTACCTGATTTTCCTCTAAGGTCTCCATCACCAGCGCATAATCCTCCCAGAACTCTCTGAGCAACTTGCTCCTGTTTGAAGCCCATCTGAACAAGGTCTCATCTGCAACATTGTCAAGAGCAGCGAGGAATCAGAACCATACAAACACCAGTGGACCTTAACACAGTGTCGGAAAATCTGAATATATTACCTTCCTCTGATGGAAGGAGCGGACAGTCCAGCCCCTGCTCCTCTGACAGGGCTACACACCTTTTCAGCAGGTACAACGCCCTCTTACGTGACACGCTGTCTCTGTGCGTCAGTCCATCCTGAACCATCCTCCAGAACTGGAGGGACTGACGAGGGTCGGACACAGAGGATGAGGATTGCAGACCATGAGGGTTCAGCAGGTGGTCTGACAGGGCGGTCAAACACAGCAGTGTCCGCTCTGTAACCGCAGGTGAGCGGTCAGTGGAGTGCCAGCTGCACAGATCATCCAGGATCAACTTGAGGATGCTGCCGAGCCTCACACCGCTGCAGCAACTCAGGAGGGTCAAGAGAAGCCGGACGGTGATTTTGGAGACCAATGCGTCAGGGAGAGTTTTGATGCAGGACAAGGCAGATGACAAGGTCTTTAATGTGAGCTGTTCATCTGCTGACAGAGAAGGTAAAACAGCAGCTATTACTTCACTGGCAACCTCCACACCGAGTCTTCCCACACCGGGCAGCTCCTCCTCTGACTGCTGGAGCGACGGCAGGACGGACAGAGCCACTCGCCCCGCTACAGCCGCGTCACACAGCGGGACACAGACACCTACAAGCCGGCAGACAGCGGCGGTGCTCTCCCTGCACCGTATGCCTTCAGCTTCTGCGGATATTCTAGCGAGAAGAGGCAGACTCTGCGTCCAAATTATTGACTCGATTTGATCTTTAATACGTCGTTTTTTCGCGTCTGTAAAAGGAGTCGTGTCCGAGTTGGTCAGAAGCTCCCCGAGTCCTTCTATGAAAGCTGTCAGCGCCTCCGTCCGCTCC